>NC_056743.1:1545320834-1545435834 GCF_019279795.1 Protopterus annectens | reverse complement strand
TTTACTTGGGGAGGAGAATAGGGTGGCCATGGTGGTGCAGCGTTTAGCGTTGCCGCCTCATAGCAAGAGGTTCTCCAGTTCGATCCTCGGCTGGGGTGCCTTCTGTGCGGAGTCTGCATGATCCTCCCTGTGGTCGTGTGGGTTTCCTCAGGGGGCTCCGGTTTCCTTCCACATCCCAAAGACATGCTGTAGGTGGATTGCACACTCCAAATTGGCCCTAGGCATGAGTGTGTGGGTGCCTTCTGTGGAAGGTTGGGTGGCGGGTTGGCAACTCAACACCATAAAACTCCACTGCCAATCATGAGCAGACAGGTGATCCGCTGTGGCAACCCTTAACCAGGAAAAGCCGAAAGAAGAAGAAGACTCAGGGAGGAGAATAGGGCAGCTTTAAAAACAGCACTCATAGCACTGAACAGCAACCATGTAGGAAGGAGGTGGAGGGTGTTAGTGTGTTTATGTATGTATGGATGAGCGTGTCTATAGGCGCATAAATGAGGCTGCATGAATATGCATATGTGTCTCTGTGTGAGAGTTTTTGTCTGCCTAGGTGGTCAAATAGGGGGTAGGTGAGTAATAAAGTGTATGTATTTGTGATTGTGTCTGTGTGAGTGTGTGAGATTGAAAGGGGGCATGGTAATGAGATAATAATGTGGGTTGTGATGGATCCCAGCAATTAAGGAGACTCAGTCCTCACGACTGACTCCGGTTAGGGATGGTCACTAAGAGCAAAGATGGATTAACACAGTATTTTCAGATGCAGCTCCCTGCACCAAGCACAATTTCCCTTAAGAGCACACAGGGAGCATGCTCTAGTCCTGGGACTGGACTCTTTTTCTCTCTGTCCAGGCCCACACAAAACTCCACACTGACCGCTTTGGAGCTCCCTGTTCCCAGTAGCTGACACACACATCTGGACATTTGAGTTTCACACACACATACACACTTGGGAAAAACTGGCACATATTTAGTAGTTGTGCCCCTTTATGCCCAGACTCTGAGGTAATCATGCTGCCAAAAAAACACAAACCTCGGACTATGGAAACATCCAAAAGTAAACATTATTCCAACAAAGTAAAATGCAGCAAAGCTTTCAGGTTAGCAAAAACCATTCCTCAGTGCTGCAAAGTAGCTTAGTAGCTCTCCATTTTATAAACTTCATACAGTCATGTGACACAACCCAAGTCTGATGTGAAACAACAGTATTACAATTCAGCATGTTAAAACCTTAAATAATTATGGAGAATAAATACATTGAACCATATGATGAGATCAAAAATATTTATAACTACATAAATAAATCAGTAAAATAAAGGAATATATTGTTAGGGGGGTAGGTACTGTAGTGTGATCCTGGAGTTAGAATATATTGTTAGGGGGGGTGTGGGGGGTGCAGCCCCCCACAAAGATTAGTTTTACTGAACAATATCAAATCAAAGCACAGAATATCTAATCAAACTAGGTGGGGAGCTGCGCCCCCCACAACCCCCTAACAATATATTCTAACTCCAGTGTCGCACTACAGTGGGGAACAGGGTATATGCCTTTTACTTGCCTTACAGTGCTCTACAGACTGCCAGTGCTAGTTTTCAGTCAAGTGGGTTTTCGGTCAAATGAGTTTTCAGTCAAATGGGTTTAGGTAAAATGAACTTTCGTTCAAATGTAGTGAACCCATATATATATATATATATATATATATATATATATATATATATATATATATATATATATATTTATATATATATTAAAAATACTGAGCTGCGGTGGTGGTGCTGCAGCAGCGTTGTCACCACCCAGTGAGACGTTGTCCTGTTCGATTCTCAGCTAAAGCGTCTTCTGTGTGGAGACATGCGTTAAAGGGCGTACCTTCATTGAAGGTTGTGTGTCAGGGCTGGCAACTCGGTATGTAAAAATCTACTGCCAATCATTAGCGGACCGGAGTTCCACTGTGGCGACCCCTAACCGGGAAAAGCTGAAAGATACAACAACAACAACAACATTAAAAATACTGGAAAACTTGTAAAATACCATGTCAATATAAGCTCATCTGTTTTTTTCTTAGTACAGATTTGATGCTAGCATGAGCATTCATACCTGGTTCTACATCAGCTTGTAACCATAAAATCCAATTTAGCTTACATATTTCTTATTATTTGTGTCCCCACCTCTCAAATTCTTATATATAATCTGGATGACCCTAAAACCAAATTCATCATCAGCCCCTTTTTCTATCATATGCTTTGCCAAAGCATTAGTAGAAACTTATCTATGTGTTTCAGAGTGAGTTCTGTGATCCTGTCTTTCAATCTAAGACTACACTTCCCAACATAGAAGGTGGTACATCTCATACAGGTAGCAAGATATACAACATTAATTGTATTACACATTGCCAAGCAGTAAACATTGTACTTCTTTCTTGTTATTGAATGAACAAAAAAATTCTCACCTATTATGTACTTACAGTTAACACAGTTAAGGCATGGATAAGTCTCCAGCTTATTTTATCTTAAAACCTTTGTATTTAAAAGGGTCTATATTAGAACATTGAAGTTACAAAATGTTGAATGTTCCAATATCGAACCCTATTCAGTGAAAGCTGAAAAAATCGAAGCAACAGAAAACCAAATTTTTTCCTAGGGAAATAATTTGGTTGTCCGTTTCTGTTGCTTTAGTATTTTCAGTGCTGTGGTGGAAAGTTATGGGTCGGGTTCAGGTAAGTGTGCAATTGAGTGCAGGTTAGGTTAGTTAGGGTTAGGGTGCAGGTTAGGTATGTGTGTGATTGTGTGGACGTGAGGGTTAGGGAGGGTTAGGTGAGTTAGGGTTAGGGAGTGGGTTAGGTATGTGTGCGATTGTGTGGACGTGAGGGTTATGGCGGGTTAGGTGAGTTAGGGTTAGGGCACGGGTCAGGTAAGTGTGCGATTGTGTGGACGTTAGGGTGGGGTAGGTGAGTTAGGGTTAGGGTGCTGGTGAGGTAAGTGTGGGATAGTGATGGACCTTAGGGTTAGGGTTTGGGTTAAGGTAAGTGGAAAGTTAGTGGTGTGTGTATAGTTTAGTGTAGGGTTAGGTGTAAGATTTTAGGTGTATGTGTGGATTGATGTTTGTTTGGTGTGCTTCTTTTGCGTGTATGTGTTTTGGAACAGTGAATTTTTTCCCTAGGAAAAAATTCTCTGTTCTGTATGTTCAATGTTTTCAGCTTTTGCTGAATAGGGTTCAATATTAGAACATTCGAAGTTCTGAAACCCATTTAAAAGTGCATCTTTATAACACAAATGTCTTTTCAGATTTAGACAATTCCTATTACTAAAGAATGTTTTGTCACCCAGTATTGGTCTTAGCTCTGGCATACTTTCAAATACCCTCCAGTTCTTAGTGGTTATCTCTTTCACACATTCCACATCCCTTGTATATGTTGTCACATACCATAATGGTTGGACTTCATTACATTTAATGGAAACTTCAAGGTCTGAATGCCATGGTGCAAAATAGGGCCTTGTAGAGTTATAACTATCGCTTATTACCTGCACCTTTATTTCTTCCAGTAATTGCCTTTTATAATCCCTGTCCTCAAACTCATTTAACATTTCATTCATTTGCTCTTCACATTTAATGTCATTGGTGTTTAACCTGATAACATGTAGCAACTGGCTCTTAGCAAGCCTTTAAAATTCTGGGGTGGGTGCATGCTCTTTCTGTGAGTATATCTATCTTTCTGAACTTCCTTTTTATAAATGCATGTATGGATATCATTATTCATTTTACTAATTTGTACACCAAGCAACAACACTCTATATCAGATAAATTAGATTTAAAAGTGAGGAAGTTGGTGGTTCCATGTAGATATTCAATAAACTCATCTAACTCGAGCTGACCATCTTCCACAAGAGGAAGATGTCATCAACAAAACATTTATAAAACAAAACTTTAGATCTAAATTCATCAGAAGCCCTATATACAAATACTTCTTCCCATTTATTCAAAGTAATATTAGCCTACATGTTGGCAATGGGAGTACCCATTGCCACACCTGAGGTTTAATGAAAGACTCGTTCATAAATGTAAAAATGTTGTTTCAAAAGATAATTTCTAGCAACTCACAAACTATTTCAATCTCTCTGCTACCCATATCTTTGTTATTACAGAAAAAAAAGTTTGTATCGTGTCTATTCCAGTTTCGTTGAGGATTACAATAAAGAGTGAATTAATATCCAAACACACAAATAAAAAATCAGTCCTTCTTTGATTTTCAAACACTCATATAACTTAATAAAAAAAATCACCTGTGTCTTGGATATAACTCTCAGTCTTAGTGAGGTAACCCCCAAATATCTTCTGCAGATATAAAGATATAGGTTCAGTAACCTATCCCCTCTTGGACACTATAGGTCTCATAGGTGGATGGGTTAGATCCTTATATATTTTTGGAAAGCAGTATAACATAGGTGGCACAGGACAAGGAACAGTGAACAAGTGAAGCAAGTAATTAGAAATACCCTGTGGCAACAATAATTCATAAAATAACTGATTGACTTTTGCAACAAAAGTGGAAACCTTAGCTATATCTATTTTGTTAAAAGTATTAACATCATTCAAAAACTCATACATCCAATTCAAGTAGTCTACTTTGTCCATTACTACAATTGTGCTACCTTTATCTTCTTGCTTAATAACAATGTTCTGCAGCCTCAACAGGGTTTCATGTTCTTCATTTGATAAATTATAAAATTTCTCTTTTTGCTCATGTTCATGAAGCTGATGCAAGTCATGTTCACATAAATTGGAAAATGCTGATACTAAGGGGAAAGTCACTGGTATGAATGTGTTAGATTTTCTACAAGTTTAAGGTCCCAGCATAGGGAGATTTCTAAAAGTCAATTTTAAACTCAAGTTCCTCACTAAACATTTTAACTCAGTGATGGCATCAGTTATGGTATCATTACTAAATCCCAAACGACCAAGTATAAGGCAGGCAAAACACGTTCACTTCTCCTTGCAGCATACAGAAAACTTTATTATTAAAAAGAGAGATAAGCGCTTTTGTCTCAATTAAAAATACAAGCGACTTCATCAGATCTAATGAAGTCTCTTGGATTTTTAATTGAGACGAAAGTGTTTATCTATCTTTTTAATAATAAAGTTTTCTGTGTGCTACAAGGAGAAGTGAACGTGTTTTGCCTGCCTTATACTTGGTCATTTGGGATTTACTGGTTTATTCATTTTTGCTCGTATGGTATCATTACTAGCTGGAATAAATTTCAACCCTTTATTCAGTAGCATTTTTATCTGTAGAGGTCAGATTTAAATGAGATAGATTTACAACAATATGATTATCTACCACCCCTTCAGCCATGACTTACTGCAGGTTTAAAGGCTGTTGTAAGTTTTTCTTCCTTGGCCTCCACCTTTTCCCACAGAATGCCCTCTGGAATAAGTTACATGAGTGGTTTGAAAATCAAAGAAGGATTGATTTTTTGTTTATGTGTTTGGATATTAATTCACTCTTTACTGTAATCCCCAAAGAAATTGGAGTAGACTCGATACACAGCTGTTTATGTAATAACACACATATGGGTAGCAGAGAGATTGAAACATTTTGTGAGTTACTGGAAATAATCCTTGAAAACAACTTTTTAATGTTTGAGGAACGAGTTTTTCATCAAACTTCAGGTGTGGCAATGGGTACTCCCATTGCCAACACGTATGCTAATATTACTTTGAATGAATGGGAAAAAGTATCTGTATATAGGGTTCCTGATAAATTTAGATATAAAGTTTTGTTTTATAAATGTTTTGTTGACAACAGCTTCCTCTTGTGGGAAGGTGATCAGCTCGAGTTAGATGAGTTTATTGAATACCTACATGGAACCACTAACTTCCTCACTTTTAAATCTAATTCATCTGATATGGAGTGCTGCTTTCTGGATGTACAAATTAGTAAAATGAATACTGTTATCCATACATGTATTTATAAACAGGAATTTCAGAAAAATAGATATACTCACAGAACGAGCATGCACCCATCCCACATTTTTAAACTCATTATTAAGAGCCAATTACTACCTGTTAGTAGGTTAAACACCAATGATATTAAATGTGAAGAGCAAATGAATGAAGTGTTAAATGAGTTTGAGGGCAGGGATTATAAAAGGGAATTACTGGAAGAAATAAAGGTGCAGGTAGCAAGTGATAGGCATAACTCTACGAGGCCCTATTTTGCACCACGACATTCATACCCTGAGGTTTCCATTGAACGTAAGAAGCCCAACCATTATGGTTTGTGACAATATATACAAGGAATGTGGAATATTTGAAAAAGATAATTATTAAGAACTTGAGGGTATTTGAAAGTATGCCAGAGCTAAGGGAGATAATGGGTGAAAAACTATCTTTTCGTTATACGAATTGTCCAAATCTGAAAAGACGTTTGTATTATAAAGTTGCACCTTTAAATAAAAAAGTTTTAAGATATAATATGCTGGGGACTTATCCATGCCTTAATTGTGTTAACTGTAAGTACATAATAAGTGAGAATGTTTTTGTTCATCTGATAACAAGAAAGAAGTACAGTTTTTCCTGCTTGGCAACATGCAATACAATTAATGTCATATATCTTCTTCTATGCTGGGAAGTGTAGTCAGTGTAGTCATAGAGTAAAAGACCAGATCACAGAGCTTACTCTGAAGTACATGGAGAAGTTTCTACTAATGCTTTGGCAAAGCATATGATGGGAAAAGGGGCTGACCATGAATTTGACTTTAGAGTCAACTAGATTATATATAAGAATTTTGAGAGGTGGGGACACAAATAATAAGTTAGAAATATGTGAGCTAAATTGGATTTTACGGTTACAAGTTGATGTTGAACCAGGTTTGGATGTTCATGCTAGCATCAAACCTGTACTAAGAAAAAAACAGATGAGCTTACATTGACATAATATTTTACATGTTTTTCAGTATTTTTAATATATATATATATATATATATATATATATATATATATATATATATATATATTCATATATTTTTACTGATTTGTTTATGTAGTTATGAATATTTTTGATCTCATGATATGGTTCAATGTATTTATTCTTCATAATTATTTTAAGGTTTTTACATGCTGAATTATAATACTACTGCTTTAAATCAAACTTGGGCTGTGTCACATGAGTGTATGAAGTTTATAAAATGGAGAGCTACTAGGATACTTTGAAGCACTGAGGAAGGGTTTTTGCTAACCTGAAAGCTTTGCTGCATTTTACTTTGTTGGAGTAAAGTTTACTTTTGGGCATTTCCATAGTCTGAGGTTTGCGTTTTTTTTTTATTTAAGTACTTCTTATCCAAGGACTTGGTTTACCTCAGTGCTGATCCTTTTTTATAGTGTAATCATGCAACCAGCAGTCAGCTACTCTAAGTCTCTTACAAAGGGTACCCAATTATATTGTGTAAAATTAATAGAAATACATGTGGTAGGGTGTGACCAAAGCAGCAAGGCTTTCGGGAGTGGCCACAGTGTCACTAAAACAAGTATAAGTACTCTCAAGATGTTAAAAGTATCATCTAAAGGACCAGACACAATGAAAGGTATTAACATATTTAATGATAAATAAAACAGGAAGCAGGAGAATACTGAATACAATAAACAACAGAGTTTCAACCACAAAGCTATAAAAACAATGTAGTTGGATATTTTCTTACAGATGCAGAAAACAATACTAAACTATTCTCATTAAATGTCCCTGACTAACTAAATAATTACTGTTTTCTGACTACTTACTAAAGCAATGCAAGCTGATGTGTGCTGAGTGTCTTACCACAACAAAATCCAGATTATGTCTGTCTGCATCTGTGTGAATGTGTGAGATATATATCCTATCAGAAATATTTCCTGTCAGGTTCCAAAGTGTTGCTGTGGGAGTTCCAAAGAAATAAGATGCTAGTTAGAGAATTATATCACTTTTGGTCACCTGACTCTGTCACAATACACACAGCTTTGCTAAGATCTGTGGCAGCATCTGAAAACTATCACATAAAATCAAACTTTCCACCCTTCCAGGGTTCTCTGATAAAAAAGCACATTTGATCAGTTACAACAATACAACCTAATATATATGTATACATTATTTCTGTCCAGCAGGAGCTACTGTTGATGCATTTTTAACATAGGTAACTTTACAGATATATTTTTAACTCAAACATCTGTACAAATCAGTGTGGTAGTCAAATAACATAAAATTCTTACAAAACTCCAGCTAGCTATGCACACATGTACTACCCCACTCTCCCTGGCACAGATGGCACTACTCCATAATGTCACATGGGTATACCTGTCTTTGAATCAGGTTTTCTCATTGTCATGCTTTTTGACCAACCTGCACTGGGCAATTAGCTTGAGCAATAAGTATTTTCCAAATCATAGGAAATGTCTTTTACTGTACATATGGTGCATGACTATCTGAAATAACTGACACTTCTATATTTCTTCTTGAAAATGTATGGACAGGGGTAAGCGACTATTTTTATAAAAATTCTTAAATTGCCCTGAGCCTATAATATTGCAAGTGTATGATATTTTTGTTTGATTTGGGTGGGACTTTTAAGAATGCTTCCAACAGATGTAATAAGAAGCATGAGGTAGTCATTTTTTTTCTCAATGAACCCCCACCATTTTTACCACTTTACTTCTTTCTTACCACCTTTCAAATTATTTCTCACTGTTTTCCAATATTCCCCTTACTGTAATCCCAGATCTCTATTATTTTTGCAAATGGTCTTTCATAGATAGTGAAAGTGTGGCATAATCGCTGTTGTCGAGTAACTCACTGACATCTACTATTCCCACCAGCTCTGGGATGTTTTCCTTCATGTTGGTATCTTTAATTTCTTAACTTGCTAGTTTAAATGTATTCACTTTTTCATCAACTGCAAAACATTTGTCTCCCATGACTATGCATTTTTTTCTTTTTACCCATCTGTGAATATTTTTCATAAAGCTTTCATCACCCTCCCCAACACAGTATACCATCTTCTGTTAACTACACCCACTTACCAAGAACTCCCTACTTGTAACTTCAGCCTGACTACCAGCATGTGGGTCATGTCCTTGTCTTCTTTATGATCTTTTTTCTCCACGTTGCATTTTATCCTTTTCAGCTTATCTACCAGGACATTCTCAACATTTTTGCTCTCTCTGTTCCTTCAGTACAGCTACTCAGGAACCAGCATGCATCACTCCCGATGCAATATAATCAATGCTTCTGTTATGACTCGCATTTTGCACCAGGCTTCTGAAATTATACAGCATCATTTCCTTATTCAACAGTATCTGCTTTTCTTGATCTGTTTTTTTTTTTTTCAGTTTCATTGCTCCCTTCACCAACTGCTTATAATTTCATAATTACTTACCAGCTTACTGATCTGTGAGGATTTTAAGAAACATAGTCTTACATTCCCATGGTATGTTGAGTATGTTATAAGGATATATTGGGGCATTTGCATATTTCCCCCTATCCATATGGAATGGAGATGCAAAACTGATGGTGAAATTGTGATTACCCAGCTGGTCATCGAAATTACATATGAATAGAGTAAGAGAAATACTTTGCTTTGTGTGGAATGGAAAGTGGTTCCATCGAAGCAGGATTCTGTGTGATACATACCTATCCTCCAACTTGTTCTATTTATTTTTCAAAAGAGATTGTGATCCCTTAAGCAGGTTTATGATACTCTCGGGCTTGTGAATGTGTACTAGATCTGACAAAATTGTCTCTGTTGAAGCTCTATATGTGAGGCACAGGTCATCTTTCAGTAGCCTATAAGATACAGAGAAGAGAGAAAAGGCTTTGAGATTGTCTGCATAGTTTTTATGATTTATGCTCTTGACATTTTTATTGAGAAAGCATTGTGGTCATTCCAGTTGTAACAAGTGTTTGGGGAGGTACTTACTGAAAGCAGCATTATACTCAGTGATTGGCCTAATGAATGCCGAGTAGAGTGGAATAATTATATCCCAGGATCTGGATGCAATATCTTTAGATATGCTATGCAATGAAAAAAGGACTTCTTTACAGCAGTGGATACATTGTGATCAAAGGAAAATTAATTGTTGGCATAGGCTCCCAGATCCCTAACAGCAGGATTAATTTTCTGAGGTGTGTTGTCAGTATGATAGTTACAAGAGGAATCATGATAGACAATGGAGATGATCATAAACTTCCTGACATTTCATTTTAGTTCATGGTTTTGACACCAACTCTTGTTAAGGATAGGTGCTTTTGGAGGATTGTGGTGTCTTCTGGGGAGTTTATGATGTCACAAAGTTTGCAGCTATCTCTAAACTTGGACAGCCATAAACCCTTAACATTAGCTTTGACCTCATAGAAGTAAACACTAAAGGGGAGTGGCCCAAGGACTGAACCATGGGGTATACTGCTAATGGTAGATCTTTTGGAGGAGGTAGACCTTCCCAACCTAACTCCTAGGTTATATTAGTGAGTCAGTTTGCTAGCCAATGAGTTACATACAGATTGATATTTAACTCCTTTTTTAATTTCTCCATCATTTGGGTTTCTAATAATGGACAGCACAGTGGTAAAGCGGTAGCTTTGTCGCCTCACAGCAAGAGGTTATCTGGTTTGATCCTTGGCTGTGGTGCTTTCTGTGTGGAGTCTGCATGCCTCCCCGGCATTCGTGTGGGTTTTCTCCGGGTGCTCTGGTTTCCTCTCATGTTACAAAGACATACATTTGGAGCATTTCTCCCTGGGTCTCTGCTGAAAATTGGCTTTGTTCTAAGTCGGACTTTCCTGGTTAACAAATAATAAATAAAAATAAAAAAATAAATAATGCCATGACATGAATGGACCCCATTTATAAGTCAAAGTGTGATTAAAGTTCATGAAATTAGAATTGTTTCATTCTTTGATGCTAGCCAGAAGTGCTCTTTGCAGTACCCGCAATGTGTTTACTAATGACTCCTTCTGCAGTTCATATGGAGTTGCATGGTAATATATCTAAGTACGATTGTAAATTTTTGTTTTTGTAAGACCCATTGCTCCTACTACTACTGAAACTTTCTGGGTATCCTTAGGTTCATAGGTTCATAGGTACTAGCCATGCATGCCAAATCTCTGAGACCCTTGATAAGTGTAAGCAGAGGGTTGGGAGATGAACCATTTACAGGTTATCTGTGTCCATTAGAGACATAGTTGCCAAACCAGGGATGAATCCGCACCCTGGTTTGCCACCTATGTCTTCCTCCACACTGCTGTCATTTCTGCCTGCAAATCCTGGTATTTTATGACTTTGTGTGTGTGTCTCTCTCTCTCTCTCTGTATGTTAAGACACTGTAGTCACTGGGTACAGCAATTTCAAAGATCAATGCCACTTTTGTCTTCTATTCATGGACTACTATATCTGTTTTTCTCACATCTATTATTTGAACTGTTGGTAATGGATGATCCCATGTGATACAAACTTCATCATTTTCTATGATGCTTTGTGGCTCATGCTTCCAGTGTTTTTCAGCTACTTTAATATTGTAATGTTTGTGCAATCCCTAATGCAACAGTCTTGCTACATTATTATGCCTTTCAGCATACAGTCCTTCTGCCATTAGTATATCGTAACCAGAAACAAGATGTGTATTTGTTTCCGATTCTGTTTTACAGAACCTACATTTTATTTATTTATTCATTTATTTATTTATTTGGTATCTGTTAACCAGGTTGGTCTGACTGAGCCTGAGCTCATTTAAAGTGGAGACCCGAGGAGAAAAGCTCCAGTGCTTGACAAACATTCTGAAAATACATAGATTGAAACATAAGTTGAAACATAAATTGAAAACATAAACTAATACATCATTTAGTTGTATGAGCCAGAGATACAAATAGTGGAACAATTTAGGGAGCTAAAGCTACAAAAACATTGTAGTAAGAGCAATAACAGAGGTGCATACAGATATAGAGTACTGGTACTGAAGAGCAAGTATAAGAAGTGGAGATAGATCAATTAGAATAATAGAAGAGGTGTTTACATAGTAACGGGTAGAAAGGAAGGGAGGTATTATACAAGGTCCTTGTAGGAGCAGAGCCATGAGTTTTAGAGAGTGTCTTTTAGTTCTTTTTTGAAGCTATTTGTGTGGGTAATAGTTCTTACATTGAAAGTGAGTTTGTTCCAGGATAGAGATACTGAGTATTTGTAGAGAGGATTATCAATGGTTCGTTTGGGCTTGTATATATCCAGGAGGTGTTGGTCCAAGCTTCAGAGTGAGTGATTTGAGGTGTAGTAGGATACTAGAGAAGACCAAGTGGGGCAGGTAGTGAGCTTTTTGAGGGCGGAGTGTGCTGTGTGAAGTTGTGATAGAAAGAGTTGTTGGGGTAATCTTGCAATTTTGTTATAGTTTTTTGAAACTTGGAAATTAGAGTAGATTGTAGATTTGTTAGGACTGGAGAGGCATAAAGTAGGCTGGGTAGAAGGTATGTATGCGTAGTGAGAGTTTGAAATCTGAAGTGAGGAACTTTTTGTTCTTGTAAAGCAGACCCAACTTTTGGTGTGTTTGTTTGATACATTGTTGAATGTGAAGGTCGAATTTTAATTGATCGTCTATGATAGTACCAAGGAGCTTTGTGTGGGATTTTACTTTAATGAGGGTGCTATTAACTGATGTAATGGTAAAGGCAGATTTGTGGTGGGAAAAAGATTTTGGAAGGAAAAGAAGAATTTTTTTTGGGGGGGGGGGGGTTAAGTATGAGCTGGTTTTCTATAGGCCATTTTTCAACAGAAAGGAATGAGTTTTGGGTAAGTGTATGGAGTTGAGAGACATTGTCAGAAGAGGAGATTACTGTAGAGTAGTCTGCATATCGAATAAGAGAGGAGCAACAGCAGGATATGTGAAGGTCCCTACTAAATATGTTAAACAGCAGAGGTCCAAGAATGGACCCCTGGGGCCATCTGTTTGAATTGTTATGAAAAGGGAGAGGGAGGTTTGCCATTTGACAGACTGAAGCCTGTTGGTAAGGTAGCTGGAGAACCATTTAAGAGTGAAAGCAGAGAGACTGAGGTCCGCTAGTTTTGTTAGAAGCTTACAGTGTGAGACCATGTCCAAGGCTTTTGAGCGGTATAGGAACAGACAAGAGACAAGTTTGTTGTTGTCTCTAGCTTCAGTGACAGTATGTGCGGAAGATATAAAGGCTGTAGCAGTACTATGGTGGGTTTTAAAAGCCATGTTGGGTTATTTTCAGAAGATTTTCTTGAAGAAGAAAGTTGAGATGCTGAATTTGTATGCATTTTTCAAGGATTTTTGAAAGTTCAGACAGAATGGCTACAGGCCTGAAAATGGAAGGGTCAGTGGAGTTTCCTCCTTTGTATAAAGGTATGGTGTAGAATGTTTTCCAGATACCAGGGACTATAGATTTTTTGATTGATCTGTTGATTAGTATAGAGATTGGATAAGCAATTGAATCAGCAGCAAGCTTTAAAAAGGGGGGGACGGTAAGTTGCTAGTTAAAGAAAAACATGTCTTTAGTTTGTGGAGGAATGATTTTATGTAGGCAGTAGGAACTGGCTTAAGTGAAAAGGGGGTTTTGTCAATTGGTGGAGAAGAAGGGGTTGGGAGGGTTGGTGTTAGGGTCTATTTGGGTTAGTTTGTGGATGGAGTCGATAAAGAAGGAGCTGAGAAAAGTGGCAGTCTCTTATGCAGAATTGTTAGGGCAGGGGTTTGGTGTAGTCGGACTTCCCCAGGGTGAAGAATCTTATTTTAGTTTGGGCCTTATGGTAAAAGTTTTTCTTGTCGCCGTTAATCTGCTTTTTGGTGGGGTATCTGAGTTCTTTGCAGTTTTGTATGTGTGTAGGGGTTTAGTTTTTAGCCAGAATTTCAAATCAGTATCTCTTTTTGTGCATTAGAGGGCAGGTGTCCTGTATAAGCCAAGGTTGCTAGGGAGTTGAGAATACTTAGAAAGATGTGGTTGAATTTTAGCACAGTGTCATTAAGGGGAAGGTGAAGGAGGCAGGACCAGTTGATGGATGAGCGTCTATTTTTAAATGTAAAAAGGTTAAAACTGTAGAGTTTATGTCAGTCTTTGTATATGTGAGATCTGCACAGTTGGAGAGATTGTCTGTGAATGTGGGTGGGCAGGTAGTCACTTAGGGTATCAGGCAATGTGTGGGGGTTGTGATAGAGGTTTGTCATTGAGCAGCAATACCTTAGTGTTATCCAGATTCTGTTTAGTTCATAGGTTCATACTAGGCTATCTGCCCAAGGGCATTTATAAGCCTAGCCCATAGTTATGTGGCTTTCGCCACCCCTTTGTTTTGTGCTAGAAGCTTTAGAAGGCTAATGTTGCCTTATGGTTTCTCAGCATCTTTCCTGGTGTTTTTTTTTTTGCCTCATTCCCAGAGAACAGATAAAATAGACCAATAATGTAAGAAATGTTTTGTCTTCATGTTCATCCCCATTTAGATGCATGCAGTCTCTGACAGGATACTTTTAGCTCTCTCTTGTACTTCCCTTAATAGGCTATTATCCAATATCCTTGTTAATGGTTTCAGCCCTTCATCCACTCCCTGATGCATCTAGTTTTGTCTTTCCAGGCTTTATCTACATATGGCACATGTAGCATCAGTGAGAAGATCACTGATCTCCCCGTGGTCAGGTGTATCTATCACTTCATCTGCATATGGCACATGTAGCACAAGTGAGTAGGTCACTGATCTCCCTGCGGTCAGGTGTATCCATCACTTTATCTGCATATGGCACATGTATCAGCAGTGAGAAGATCACTGATCTCCCCGTGGCCAGGTGTATCTATCATTTTGTCTGCATACGGCACATGTAGCATCAGTGAGAAGATCACTGATCTCCCAGCGGTCAGGTGTATCTATCACTTCATCTGCATATGGCACATGTAGCACAAGTGAGTAGGTCACTGATCTCCCCGCGGTCAGGTGTATCTATCATTTTGTCTGCATATGGCACATGTAGCACAAGTGAGTAGGTCACTGATCTCCCCGCGGTCAGGTGTATCTATCATTTTGTCTGCATATGGCACATGTAGCAGCAGTGAGAAGATCACTGATCTCCCCGCGGTCAGGTGTATCTATCACTTTGTCTGCATATGGCACATGTAGCATCAATGAGAAGATCACTGATCTCCCCACGGTCAGGTGTATCTATCACTTTATCTGCAAATAGCACATGTAGCACAAGTGAGAAGGTCACTGATCTCCCCGCGGTCAGGTGTAACTATCACTTTGTCTGCATATAGCACATGCAGCACAAGTGAGAAGGTCACTGATCTCCACGTGGCCAGGTGTATCTATCACTTTATCTGCATATGGCACATGTATCAGCAGTGAGAAGATCACTGATCTCCCCACGGTCAGGTGTATCTATCACTTTATCTGTAAATAGCACATGTATCAGCAGTGAGAAGATCACTGATCTCCCCGTGGTCAGGTGTATCTATCACTTTATCTGTAAATAGCACATGTATCAGCAGTGAGAAGATCACTGATCTCCCCACGGTCAGGTGTATCTATCACTTTGTCTGCATATGGCACATGCAGCACAAGTGAGAAGGTCACTGATCTCCACGTGGCCAGGTGTATCTATCACTTTATCTGCATATGGCACATGTAGCAGCAGTGAGAAGATCACTGATCTCCTCATGGTCAGGTGTATCTATCACTTTATCTGTAAATAGCACATGTATCAGCAGTGAGAAGATCACTGATCTCCCCACGGTCAGGTGTATCTATCACTTTGTCTGCATATGGCACATGCAGCACAAGTGAGAAGGTCACTGATCTCCACGTGGCCAGGTGTATCTATCACTTTATCTGCATATGGCACATGTAGCAGCAGTGAGAATATCACTGATCGCCCCGCTGTCAGGTGTATCTATCACTTTATCTGCATATGGCACATGTATCAGCAGTGAGAAAATCACTGATCTCCACGTGGCCAGGTGTATCTATCACTTTATCTGCATATGGCACATGTAGCACAAGTGAGAAGATCACTGGTCTACCCATGGTCAGGTGTGTCTAGCATTTTCTTAGTTCTTTTCTTCATTATCTCCACTGTTTGTATGCTAGATCATTTGTTCCTGACACAGAAAGCCACAAGAAATAAGTGCCTATGCTTTCCTATTGCTCTGATGAGTGTTGAATTTACTATGTCCATCATTAACCCTGGTAAGTCCTTTCTTCCTCACATGAGCCCTCATTACTGAATGCCCAAATATAAATACACCATATTACTGTTATTTCATTGCCAGTTTTGTATGCTAAACAGTAGTTTAATATACTATAATATAATATAATATAATATAATATAAGCTACACCAAGTAGCTTGCGGCCATCAATACAGTGCTCTTGCAAAGTCAAACTATCTCCCTTTTCTGTATACCACCACAGACTCCTGTCTATAATCCCAACGTTCCCACAAAAAAACATCAAGCAGCTTGCGGCTGTCAATACAGTGTTCTTGCAAAGTCAAACTCTCTCCCTTTTCTGTATACCACCGCAGACTCCTGTATATAAACCCAAATTACCCACAAAGAAACACCACATAGCTTGCGGCCATCAATATAGTGCTCTTGCAAAGTGTACATTTGATATTAAGTTCTTGCTTTTTTGCACTTGCTGATTCTTGTCTAAAATATTGAGATAATCTGTTAGTGGCATGCACACACCACTGGGCCACCTAAAACCCCACCCTCCCCAGGACTGCCTATATTATAGTCTATCTGTACCTTTTCTGGTTCTGTGCAGCCCCTACTGAAACAACACTGTATTTTTTCCCTCCTTCGTCCTACTTCTAACCTACATGCACTACCTCTCAGTGCTTGTACTTTCAAGCCATCCTAGGCAGTGTTGAAGCCTTCTCTGTGCTGAATGAGTCTCTAGTTCAGTTTCTGTTAAATTACTTACAAAGCTTCACTGCTAACTTTAGGTATGCATACTCTCCAGGCAAGCTGTACTCCCTGGTTTCAACCGGCTCAGTTCGCCCTCACTATGCTTGGGCTCACTCCGCTCCTCCACCTTACCCTCATTCCCACCCACCCCCACTTATCTCAGACTTATATCTTACCTAACCACACCTCCTCTCCCCTCACCCAACCACATCCTCCCATTTAAAGTGACCTCACTCACCTCATACCACTTCCCCAACACAATATACCCTTCCACCATGTCTCAGTTCTACTCCCTACTAGCCAGTGCTGTCCTGATCCACCTACTCTACCTCATGCATAACTTCACCTCCCTTCACATACACACAATCAATCACTTCCACTCACCTACTTTCCCTCTATCCTCCACCTACCAACACATCCACACATATATTGACATCAGCCCAAACCTCTACAACACACCAACCACTTTCCTCTTACCTTTCAAACACATACACACTCACTGTGCTAATCCTTCAGCCCTTAGATGTATACAACTGACCAATATGCTCAGACAACTTCTGCTACACAGTATAACACAAATTAAACTCCAAGCTGACATCCACTCCAATTCAGGTCCACAAACTATCTTCCCCCAGCCAAACAGCCTCCACACCCCTCCAGCATCCCCTACCCACCACACCACCCACCACCACCCCCTCTCTCCTCTTCCAAAAACCTGTAGCTCTGACCTTCTCTTTATCGATTTAAGTCTTTGTAGCATCATAAGTAAAATTAGTGAATTCCACGCAACTCTAAACACCTACTTACAGTACTTGACATTGTTGCAATTACTGAAATCTGGTTGAAGCCACACATTAAAGACATAGATATAATTACAACCGGCTATAACATTATAAGACTAGACAGATTAAACAAAAGAGGCAGTGGTGTTGCCATTATATATAAAGACACCTTCAAAATTGAACAGTTACATTGTGTCCCCCCAACCTACCTAACTCTGAAATCCTAACTACATGACTAGAGATAAATCCAAACAAAACTATCATTATCATAACTGCCTATCTCCCCCCTAGCAACAACTTACACACCATTGAAAATCTACTTTCTTGGGCATCATCTAATTTTACCTAAGAAACTTTAATCCTAGGCAACTTCAACTTGGACTGGCACTCCTGCTCCTCCAACAACCCCTCCCTATTCCTAAACATTTTCAACTTCACCCAAGCCATATCCTGTCCAACTGGGATAGACAAACACTCCAACAGGCAGTCTACATTGGATTGGATACTGACTAACAAACCCAACCTAACTTACCTAGCTGGCTGCCTTCCAGACTCCCTCAGTGACCACTCATCAACCTTCCTGTATAGAAAACGAGCACTCTCCCACACCAATATAATATATAAATTCATCCGTAACAAGAAAAACTTCTCCCCCTCCACTTTTAACCTACTGCTTCAACAAGGCAACTGGTCACGTCTTAAAAACCTCCCTCTAAATCTGTCTGTACAATACTTTAATAATACCTTTCTTAAAATACTAAATAATCTCGCACCCACTAGAAAAATAAGATAAAAATCTAAGCACATAGCCTGGCTATCAGAAGATACTGAATCACTACGTAAACCTAGAGGCAAGGCATGGATAGCTTATCATACCACCAAAGATAAAACAAACCTCACCACATATCGACAACTCTGAAATTTAGCTAAGAAACAAATAAAATCAGACAAGCAAAATTACTTCCAAACATGTCAACAAAAACACCAAAACAACCCCCAAACATTCTGGCAAAACATTAACAAGCTCCTCAACCCAGGCTATATCCCTACCCCTCCCCCCACACCAGTCACCTCAAATATAATAGATTCCATAGCCACACAATTCAACACTCACTTTATTAACACAATCACATCACTTCTGGGTAACCATTCAAAACAAAAGCTTACTATACCCACTCCCTCGTCAGTTTCCCCAACCTATTTTCATTTGCACCCATCCAAACTAGCTACATAAAAACACTTCTTACCAAACTAAAACCCTGCTGCCTTGCAGCTGATCAACTACCCAATGAATTTCTTAAAACTGCCACACCCTCAATTACCTATCCTATATCAGTCCTGATCAACCGTTCTATGGCTGAACAATATGCTACCTGTATATGGAAAATCTCCCACATCATCCCCCTACACAAAGGTGGACACTCTAAAGGACTAACAAACTATTCTCCCATCACCATCCTCTCCCCTCTGGCCAAAATCTTAGAAAAATGCATTCACAACCAACTTTTTGCCCATTTCTTCAACCACAACCTCCTCCACTCGACACGGCTTTAGGGCAAAACATAGTACTAGCACTGCCCTATTGTCTTTTACAAACACCATCCAAAATCTCATAAATGAAGGTCAATTGGTCTCATCTAGATTCCTTGATATGTTAAAAGCCTTTGACACCATTTCCCACCAAATTCTTCTCAACAAACTGTCATCCTATGGCCTTAGTCCAACTGCCCTGTCCTGGTTCCATAGTTATCTCTCTAACCAACAACAAGCCACCAAATGGGAAAACACCCTTTCCTCCTGCTACCCATCTCCATTGGAGTACCCCAGGGCTCCATACTAGACCCACTTCTATTTACAATATTTACAAACAACCTCAGTTCTGCAACACAACTAGCCTCCATTGACCAATACGCAGACGATTCCACACTTATTTGCTCAGCCCCCACATCCCAGGAACTACAGACAAAAATGCAAAATTCTTTCCAGAATATAGAAAAATACCTTACAGATCATCAGCTCATACTAATCCCTAACAAAACCAAGATAATATTTTTCCGGTATAACAAGCTCAAATCATGCCAGTCCCTTCTAACAATACATTCCTCAAATAGAACCAAAATAGAACCCACTAGCCAAAACAAACTTCTCAGAGTCATAATAGATGACAAACTAAGATTTGATAGCCACATCTCCTGCACCATCAAAAAAGTCCACACCAAACTAGGCACCCTATATAGAGCCAAACCATGCCTTACAGAAAGTGCCAGACTAGCCACTGCCCACACACAACTGCTTTCCACCCTCCTCTAAGGATCCCAAATATTCACTAACTTGCAAAAAGCAGACCTAAGTAATCTAGAATCCTGCTACAGCAAAACTGACAAGTTTGGAACAGGCCACCCTTACAGAACCCACCACTGCTCAGTACTCCCCCAACTCAACTGGCTAGATCTCCCAAACTTTTTAACTCTCAATCAACTGACTATAGCCCACAAAGTAATTCACCAACCCAACAACTGCCCTGCACTTACTAACCTAATCCAACTTAATATAAATCTCAGGTCACATAGGTCCTCAAACAAACTAATGTTAAAAGTTACCCACCCCCACAACACTCATGGCACCTCCCTCTACTCGTACAAAATTGCCAAGCTCTGGAATACTCTTTCTCAGCCCATAGCAAAAAACCTTAACTATCATGAATTCAAATACCTCCTAAAAGGACATCTAACCAATCGTTGGCTATGTCATGCCATTCTCCTGGCTAAGTCTACTTACTCTCCTATCTCTGCTCCCCTAGTAACTATATCATACCCCATAGCTAATCTTTTTAAACACATGGCTAACTTTTTCTTACTCTTATATTAGCAGCTAGATTGGACTTAGATCCTAGGCATTCATACTGATCGTTTTGTTACTATTTTTGTCACTGTTTGTTTAAAATATGTTCTGTAAGTTCACAAACACTGCTCTTATAACTCTATTTTTTGTGTTTACCATTTATTAATATTTCTCTTTGACTACAATGTTACTATATCACAAACTCCATTAATTTTGTAATATTGTTAGTAGTATTTAGTATTTACTTTTTCTACTGTATGTAATAGTATTTAGTATTTAGCTAGCTTTTTCTACTACATGTCAGGAGCTTTTCTCCCTGGGTCTCCACTGAAAATGGGCTTCTGGCTCAATTGGACACCACCTGGTAAACAAATGTAATAAATAAACATATAGATACCAAATCTACTGAACTGTAATTTTAGATGACTAAATATGCCATTACATCATAATTACAAAGATACTGTCTTACACTTTAATGTATTATTATGTGTACCCACATTAATCTCTTGTTCATTCTTTTTAACTTGAGAAACATACTTACATACAATGATTCATGGCCATAGCCAATGTTTTGATACATTAAAATGGTAAGTAGTTAATATGTACAAAATCTTTACATCCAGTTCTGATGGTGCAGAGGAATAAAACCCTCATTGCAGCCCAGGCAGTGGTGTAGGCTCTTGAAGGGGGGTGGTAGAAGAAGATGGGTGTGCACCTCATACTGGTGGGCAGAGCAGAGCAAGAAACACATACACCAGTGTCATGGAACCAGGTGAACTTTTGATGCAGTAGCCCACACAGCTGTTTCACTGCATGATGTAAGTATTACCTGTGCATCTCTACCCAATTATCTATTAGCAAGTGTAGTAAATTCTAATTTTAAGTTTAGACATTCATGGTATCCATCACACTTTTGATATATAAAATGCTTGCAGATTTTTCTGTAAACATGTGACTGCATTGTGTTACTTTTATTAAGGAAAGAAGAGCTGAGTATTATAACTGCACTGAAACTATTTCTTTCCACCCCACAGTATGTTGGCAGATGGTATATATGCCTACTTCCAAAAATAATGGTTGAAGTACTTCCAGAGTTGTTTGCTGCTGTATGTAGTTATCGTTATAAGACTGCTTATTGTATTCTGCTGCAGTGTGTTCTTACTGTTATCAACCTGAGTGTGAGCTTACAGTTTAATTGTATCAATGCCTGATGAAACCATCTTTGTTCTAAATAAATGAGGACTGCAGTTTGAAGTACATGTTTTTTTTTACTATAACCCATAGTCACACAGCACTTTAATGTGCTTGTAAATGTTTTACAGTGACCAGTAACATAAAATATCCATTGTCTGTTTTAGGCCATTACTTTCTCTGATCATGGGTTAGAAAGGTTAAGTGAAATATATTATTAAAGAAAAAAATGAAGTGAAAGCAATCCATTCCAGGTACCAGTTGACTGAATTCTTATTTAGATAACTCTTACTGCTGCTGTATTTTTCATCCTTTGAGACATGGCTATATTGAGGTCATATAACCAACTGCAGGATATAAAATAAGTCAATGGGGTGATGGTGACTATGTTTTAGACAGAAGAGCAGAGGTTTTCAACGGCAACGAAGCCTCTTCAACTTATTCAAAGCTCTTATTCTCCCTCTGGTTAGGTGAGCAGTCCTGCTGTTTGCTTCCAATTTCTCAGTTAAGGCTGCACAACCCTTAATCAAGGCAAACAAAACCTGTAATCTTTAAAGCTGACATTTACCATACTGCCTGGAGTGACAAAAGCTGCTAATATCAAAGGTTACGAAAATACACTAGGCGAGTAGCGCTCCTCCATTCTTCAGCCTTCAGAAAAGAGCAGGAAGGTAGAATTACATTGTAAGCCACTTAAAACGCTTAGGCTCAGGAAATTTGGTTCCAAAAATCACATTTACTTTCAGCATGAAATAATAAAATCAAACATGCTTTAGTAATAGAATCCAATAATGCATCTGATGTATTATTCTTTTGTCTTGCGAGTTATGTGGAGTACTTTTCTGTTACAGCTTTTAAAACATAATGAGATATAAGTGGACACTGTTGTTGAACTATAATTCATGACAAATGAATACAGCTTCACATTCACACACACACACGCGCACGCACACACACACACACACACACACACACACACACACACACACACACACACACACACACACACACGCACACATTGGTACAATGTTAACAGTATGTGCAAACTGCAAATGATTATTGTTTGCATGTAGTTTTGCCTATTGTATTTAGCGCATCTGTATCTGATGTGCTGTAGGTCATATGGCTTATTATCTTTTTCTGCTGTAATGACACTGATATGAGATCTTTCTGTTCTAGTGTACTTTGAAGGTGATTATTAGCGCAAGGAATCTTTTATGTTTTACAGCTGCAGTGAAGCCAAGTGGGAACAGGATAACTGAATGTATTTGCAATGAGTGACAGAATGTTTCACCTACAGGTCACCAATTCTAACGTGACATAATCTGGTATTGCTGGAAAGCTGTGATGAGTGTGCAGCATGAAATATATCATTGTACCTGTCTGTCTGATGTATCTTCCATTTTTCCAAAAGATATATCACAGCTTGTAGCAACTGCCACTCATGTTGACAAATGTACAGTTGAGGGGCAAGGATTAAATAGATATAAAGCATCACCCTTTGCTGCTATTGAGCAGACCAAAGAAAATGTGATTTCATGATATTGCTTCTGCTTCAGGTGACATACTGATTATAATCCAGCTTTGTCAATAGCAGCCCCAGAGGGAGCAACTTGTTCCTGTAAACTGTGCACATAGAAGAGGAAACAAACAAGTGAAATAACTATTTAACTCTCTGTATCTCTCACTATATATAGATATTTACATATGCCTGCGAACAGTAAACATTTCTGTACCATAGGACTGTTACCAATGACATGCCATTATCAGTTTTTGGATAATATCTTCAGCAGATAGTTTTTAGCATACTGTCTCAAACAGCTAAGAGAATGTGGCTTGAATGACAATAGGCTAGACATGGCAATAACACCAGTAAGAAGATATACTGCAGAATAAAAACAGTCTATGTTTGTTCAAAACATTATGCAGCATTTCATTTTTTTCATCAGGCTTCTTTTATACAATCATTTAATTTCTGGAAACTGGTACCATGCTTTGACCACTTTGACAGGTTTAGAGACATAGACAAAAAACATAGAGAGATTGATATTGTCATACACACAGACACACGTGCGCACACACACACACACACACACACACACACACACACACACACACACACACACACACACAGATGCACGTGCACGTTTACGTTGTAATTACGCATTTGCAATTTGCAAACATACAGAGACTTCAATAATCAGCAAGGCTTTTTCTAGACATCACCACACTGTCAGTCACTAGTTTACAGAAATAGGTTTACTACCATCATAGATTGATCAGCACTGAAATGACATGTTCTGCTACAATATCCTGGTTATTATTGTTTCAATCTTTCATTTCCTGTTATTGCTTTTCTTTAAACATGTTCAGCTTTCTCTGAAGATCAGTTTATGTTTGAAATATGTTTTTAGTTCATGTTCAAGGATATGACCAATTTCATAATATTTTTGATACTCATAACAGGGCACGGAGAGAAAGAAGTTGAATTACATCCCAAATCATCGGCAGAGAACATACCTCAGGGCACGTCAGTCTCAGTTTTAACTATACATACGACCACTGTGTTACAAGACTTTATGTGCTCTATAGGCTGTTTTTGTTCTCCCCTGCAGTATGGCGTACAGCATGACATTTGTGACAATGATGTTCACTTAACACTGGCAGTAATTCAACAATGTAAAAAATGACTTTCACATCTCAACATAGCAGAAATTGCACTAAGATATGGCCAATTAATGTTTTCTTGTTCTTTCTATAAGCCAGTGCCATCTGGCAATTGCAGCAGAGGGTTAAAGCTATAATATGTAGTGTCTGTGGTACAGGGTTTGATTCCCTCAGCCCTTATTTGCCTACTGTATGACCAGGAACAAGTCACTTTGCTCCTGGTTTGCCCCTGAAAAGGGACTAAATGTCCAATGGGGTTACCTGGTTAATAAATGGGTATTCTTTGTAAGGGTCTGTACTTTATAATAGAAGAGGACCTAGGTTCTACACATGAGCAAAATAATTAATGGTGGGTGAGAATGGCAGATACAAAACTGAGTGTGCATTAGAGACATATTCTTCTACTTCATTCATTTTGATTAGTGCAATGGAATTTTACATGCCCACATCTGGCTGCTGGCCAGTCATAAGTTAATGACACTGAAGTCAGTTTAATTGATTTCAAAACAAAATAGAGGAGTTTAGTGTCTGAATTATTGCTAACTCTTGGCTTCTCAATATAACTAAATCAACTAATTTGCTCCAAGGAAGTATTTGGCTGCAGGATTTCTCAGTTTAATATGCAATTACTGCTCAGTAATTGCATAGAAATAAAATTACCTCCTTGAACTGTTTCTTTTTTTCTTGACCTCAGCGATCAATGAACTGCAGGCCTTTCCCTTGTTGAATCTTTCCCATTGTGTACAGCAGTGAAGTACTTTTTATTTTGTATTTCTTAAGAGGAGAGAGGAAAGGAAAAAGTGACAGAAAGACTAAAAGAAATAAAAAAATGTTTGATGTTTGTGATGCTTCTTGCAAGACACATTTCTAAGCTTTTTGTCCTTGTTGTTGACTATATAAGATTCATGAATGTAGAAGGGTGCAATGTACTATGAAAGATACTGCTTTATTTGATATGTTTTTGTGGGAACTGGAGGATTTATTCATTTATTGATGTATTTATTTTTATGCATGCATGTATGTTCTACAGAATTATCCCGTTGGCTTAGTTTTTTTGCACTCAATTGACCCATTAATTTCTGCATCTGGGTGAGATTACTCATGACCATTCATTCCCTGGTGGATGCAAATATTGGGTGTTAGGGAGTGGGCCAATCTTCACATCCTGTGAACTAGCCTATCCCCTGGGGCAGCATTGCAAGCTCCACTATATTTGCCTAGGGCGGTGCATGTGATCTCTAACTAAGGGGTACACTGCTTGCAGCACAGGTGTAATATGCTCTTCATAGTGCAGTGATACAGGTGTCACAAATGCTATGAGCCAAACTGACTGCATCACCCTAGGATGGTCAAGTCAACACTGGCCACTAACTCCCATCCTCTCCCACAAGGTCCCTCTAGTGCTTGTACCTCCAGTCAAACACTGGATGTCTGGGGTGCAGTTAGGCATTTATCACTTTGCACCTCAGGGTCAGAACTGAAGATTTTAATTTCAGATGCCTCAGTTCATTGCAGAAACATATCTGGTTCAACTAGTACCCGGGGTGGTACAATGAACCAGCTCCCAACCCACTCTCCCAAGCACTTCCATTGAAGAGGGAAAAAATAGATCTTCCTTCTACTGGCACACCAGCCAGGTGTCCAGATATATGACATGACCCCTCCCCCATCTTGCCCCAGTCATTCAGGTCCCATTTCTGTGCCCTGCCCCTAATCCTCCTTAAACATAATTTATTTAAAAATATTTTTTTAAACTGTAACAAACAGTTGCTACCGTTTATACCCTGCCGGCAATGAACACCACTGTGCTCATGTTTTAGTTAAGAAAAAAATATTCTTTTTAAACTATAGCAAACTGCTTGCTACAAAAGTAACAAACAGTTGCTACAGTTTGTACCTTGCCTGCATGAAGAGCTACAGGGTTCAGGGTTTCTTTTTTTTCACTTTTAAACTGTTGCTACAGTTTAGACCACACACTGAGTGCTACAGCACTCAGGTGTGACTGCAAATGCAATACTGGCTTTTAAAAGTCAGTATTGCATTAAAGAGAGATTTACGTTGGCTGATCATACCCTCCCAGCACTTTGCACTTGGGGTTGTTTCCCCTCTCGCCCCATCCAAGCTATGCTACTGGCCCATTGTGAGACTAGATATAATAAATATAACATTTTCTTTGTAGCAAAATTGCAGTTCAGTGTCTGTGATTGCTCATGTGATCCGATGGCACATGCAGTTTTTCAGGTTCACTGAATTCTAGATGTTGACAGCTAATGGTATGCTCTGTCATGGTCTTGGCCTCATTTGATTTGAAAGATTAAATCTACAGTAAGTTCTCCATTAGCTCATCTTCTGTTTATCATGAGTTCTTGCTAAGTTCTTCTTTCAAAGTCCCTTGGCACACTTACTGTTGAAAGGCCAGTATTTGAACCTTTAGTTGAGGAAAAAACTTTGGGCAAAATTATACCTTCTAACTGACACGTAACTCCCAAACAAATTCTAAAATGAAATAAGTTGAAGGAAACTCAGAGACAAATTGCTTATTTACCTACCTAAAATATATTATTGTCACTACATTGTAAATAACAGTCAGTTTTCCCCTTCCAATCAATCATTCTTGAATTGAATGGCTTTTTGAATGGCTTACTATTTCCTTACTTTAGTACTACACGTGTAACCGTACATAGCAGTTACACAAGGCTCTGAGACAGATTTTCTTTCTGACTGCTGCCATATCTTCAGATGGTATTCAAAATGCACTATTTACTATTGCCTAGCAAGCCTCCAATTTATTTTATATATGGCTGTGTTTTTGGCTGTTTTAGCTAGTACCTCATTTAGTTATGATTGGCTATTAACTGTATGTTGGCAGCTATATGCATATAGATTTTTATCAATGTGTCAGCTCTTTCTGGATTTACTACAACCCTCAAATCTGTTGAGCTTATATGAAAACTGCCTGGTAAGTATTGCTAATGACCAATAGTTTTACTATGCAAACATTCAAAACACATGTACTCCAGTCTGTGCAATTTAGAGTAAATTAAGTACATAAAAATAAAAAGATGTATTTGGCAGGGGAATGGTACTTGGACCACTATATGCATGGATTTCATCCCCCCTACCATTTTCTTTACTATTAGTACTACCCTGAGGTCACTGTACCTCAGGGAGAAAGCAGTTAGTGATAGGCAATGAAATGCTACTCTTTACCCAAGATGCAGTCTGCTAGGAGAGCCTAAAATTAACTTTATTTACAGTGCAAGGATACAAAGTAAATACAGTGAGCAATTATTACCAATCAGCTGTGATATTATAGTTTTATATCAAATGACCAAGTATAATCCAAACTGCTACCTATCCTTGGCTTGTTGGCATGAGTCATTGCTGAAAAGTGTCTTTAAATTAGTCTACTTAAATAAATATATCCACCCATCCATCCATCAAGCTACAATCCCTTTTCCAATTTTTTCTTTCATATGGGATCGGTCAACAATAAATGAGTTCAATAAATTAGATATTTAAATCATTAACACCTATGTGGTGTGAATGTCACACTTCTAGCAGCCTACACACATCTTGCATTCCAGAGCATTTTCTGAAAAATAATCTTAATGAGCATAAGATAAACAAATGCAAATATTTTGTGAACAATAACAATTATTAAAACTGTAGAAATAGCAATGTTATCAGTAGGAAATATTATTTACAGTGATAATAGTCAATGCATTCATAGTCTTTTCCATAAGTACTGTAATATATAATAATGCACAAAAACATAAATTATATTTTTCTAAACTTTCACAAATCACATTTTCATATCTTGGAAACTGTTAGAACATTTGTGTTAACCAATCAAAAACTTTCCCATGACAAGAAATACCTGTATAAGTGCATGTTGATTGAGGTAAAATAAACACCAAACCAAGTTAACTCCACCGAATACAAGGAAACATTCACCACCACACAATGCTATCATGTAAATAGCTGAATAGATGCAGCTGTACCCTGTAGGAACAAGTGCAGGGTAAACCTCAGAAACAAGCCCAGATGGTGGAAACATAATATCACCAAGTTTTATAATAAAAGCAAAAGCATTTTTACCAAAGGTAATAAGAGTAATTCCAAGAATATTAGAGTCCTTGTCACTGAAATAAAAAAGCCAACCAGTCTGGCCATTAGCATAGAGGGTTAAGAATATGAGCTCTAGTTTATGTGGTACAGGGTTTGACTCCCTCATGTCACATCTGCCTACTGTGTGACCTTGAGCAAATCACTTAACTAGATAGGCCTTGGGGGCAATGGATATTTGGGCTAGGTTCCTTAGTGGTCTCCTGGACTGCATGCCTAGTAACAACCTAATAAAATCCACCAAAGCCAAGACTGAGGCTAATACCGATGCCAAAAGCAATCAAAATGCATTTTTGGTTATGTTCTTAATCTCAAAAGCACAGCACAGCAATGTGCTAGGCTGATTGTAAACAATATTAAATACACTGAGGCTGAAATTATAGTTAACCAATTGGCTGATAAATTTAGCTGTAACTTTAACCTTCTATCGCATCCATCTGTCCCTCAGTATATACCTGAAACTGGCTCAGCTCCAGCTATCACACAAAATGAAGTCCTAAAGGTGCTATCAAAAACTAAAAATACTGCATCAATGGGTCCTGACAATATCCCTGGATGCATCTTAAATAGCATGAAGCATGATTTAGCTGCACCCCTAACAAAACTGTTCAGTCTCAGCCTCCATACAGATTTTGTAGCAAATGAATGGAGAACAGCTACACTCATTCCTCTGCATAAGGAAAGACCTTCCACAGACCAACACAGTTACAGACCCATAAGTCTGATTAGCCTCATATGCAAAACCAAGGAAAGACTTATGATGGAGTTAGTCAAGCAAGACACAGGGAACCTCCAGACAGTGGACTCATCTCAGTTTAGATTTGTCAAGGGCAGGATATGCTTACTCAACCTGTTGGGACAATCATTGAATCCCCAAATAACTTAGCCATCTTGCAGGAAGGTTTGTCTCAAATAACTAACTGGTGTCAAAATCATGGTCTGAAGCTAAATGCCGAAAAATGCATTATATCTATACGATATTATATATATATATATATATATATATATATATATATATATATATATATATAGTGGGAAGGTTGGATGCAGACTCATGTACTGGTATATCCTCCTTTGTAACAGCTTCTGCATATGGTACTAGTTGCACTGGGAAGGGAGTTATTTAGGGTTTAGAGAGAGATATGGAAACCCTAATATGAACAAATGCTTGCTACCTGAAACTGTCACCTCTGAAGAGGAATGCATGCACCAATGAGCTATTGTCACAGTCAAAAAAACAGTGGGCCATAAGTCAATGAATGAGTTTGATCTTGCACTGCTTGAGGAATGAATGGCAAAGTAGGGGACTGGAGGATAGTGTGAGGGTGTGATAGTGTGAGGGTGTGGGATAAAAAAGTATGTATATTTTATTTTAAATGTTAACCATGCACTCATATTTAGCACAGATATTTGCAGGACACTAAGCTAACTACTTTTCCTTATGCATCTCTGCCATGTTGCACACCTTCTCACAAATAAACACATCATATGTAGTTGTCATACCCTAATTCTCAGGTACTTGTCACTAATGAAATATCAGCAAAACTGCAGGTGACAGAACTGATATAAACAAGTACATGTCTAATACAAGATGCATACCAATTTGTTCATTCTTGCCTTCATCAGAATCTAGCTATAAACAATAATGAGAGTTGTACCATCAGCCAGAAAAAAGACTCCTAAGATCCCACAGACTGAATTAACCATAATCAATATCAAGAACCGTATCAGCAGCCAGAAAGAAGTCTTCAAAGATCCCACAGCTTGGTTTATTTTGGAGCAAGAATGTCACTTGTAACTCATTAAAATCATCAAAATGGATAACTGTTACTACAGATGTTCATACTGTTTTCCCCAGAGAGGGACTAAAGGAAGTCATTCATCATATAAGGATGTTGGAATTTTGCCTTTATTCATGCTGTATAACTGTGTGGTGCCTCTGCTTCACAGCTAATATGAAGAAAAAGATGGAGGAGCTGAGTAAGTCAAGAAAAATTTGAAGGAACAGCTGGCATCTGACTTTCATATCAATAACTTAACACACCACAGTTTATTACACATTCTGTGGAGGAGTGTGTTAGAATTCTTTATGGGCATGTTAATGGCCTCCTTAACCATTTTTTTGAGATGTAAGAAGACATTATCTTACTTGAAAATAGTTTAGCTACTCAGCCCTTCCACTGTTCAAAGAGCAAGGCATTTCTGTGAATAACAGATTAAACAGCAAAATATTATGGCACAGCATTTACAGCCACCCAGAACTGTGGCATAAACATTTCCAGATAATAGTTGGCTTATTGATGATGGATTTTAAAACTCTCTGGATGCTTTGCTGGCGGTGGTTGTGTTGGGGGGGGGGTGGCATCCCAGGTTTTATTGCATTTTAACTAAGCATAGCTTGGGTTTTGTGCTCTTGCAGTTTAATGCTTGTTGATCTTTTAGCAAGTAACATTAAGCTATTTGATAATCTTATGTGAATTATAAAAAGGGCTTCTGAATAATATTATAGTTGAATCTGACATAAGATGATGAATAATCAAATCAAATTCTGTAAAGGAATCCTTAAGTTCAGAGAGATGGTATACTGTGGAAAAATAAGATTGTAATAGAAGAAGGATAGAATGAAGGGTGAGGTGATACTCAAAGACAAAACTGATATTTTCAAGAGCAATCGAATGATGCAAAATGCAGGTTTTCTAATATGGAAATGACAGAAACTAAAGGAATTTTATAATGCAGTGGAGAGTGAGAAAACAATTTTTGGAAAAAAAAGTAGTTTTACGTAGGTTGTCTAGAATATAGCACTTTTCTGTTACACAAGAATTTGAGTCCACAATCAATATTCTGTACTTTAACACTTGTTGTCCCTATTGTTAAAGATAACAACAGAGAAAGAGAAGGACTATAATTTATTAGTAAGCCAGTGATAATTGATTTTAATTTGTTCTTATTAAACTGAGACTCAGGCTCAGAAGTTAGCATCTGTGTGCTGCTTTATTTAAATATAAATCAATGCTAAATGCAAAATTTATATTGGAGCAAAGTGGATTTATGAACGGCAAGGGCAAGTGAGCATTAAGTTTGCATATTGCATAAACTATTTTATGGTAATGTAGAATGTCTCTTTGGCTACACTTATCATAGGCATATCTTTTGTATGTGCATTCTACTAGTGGGCATATAACAGAGCCTAAAAAACACAAAGGACCACTCATGTCACAATGATCCTTACAAGCCCAACATCTGGACAAAGTACATCAGACTGCAATGCCTGCAAAGAAAACATTGTTGCTCATCAGATCAGTTCATGTGCAATTATTAAAGTATTGTCCAATGCTGCAGGCTAGATCACTTACTGATTTTCTTACAATTCCATTGTGGCAGATTTAAAAAGAAAATTTAAAAGCAGTTACTAATGAGCCTTCTGATGAACATTTGTGAAATAAGATACAATTTATCTTCATAATAATAACCATCCTATATGTTAGCCAGGTAAGCCCACTGGGCATGCAGTTCCTTTTCAGAGCAACCCAGAAACAATGTCTACTTAAGTGACTTGCTCAAGGTCACACAGCAAGCAAATATGGGCTGAAGGAATCAAACCCTGCAGCATAAGAACTATAGCTCATAGCCTTAACTTCTACACCAACTACAAGACCAAACACATTCAGTCTTGAAATGTGGGATGCATGGTGAATTTATTGTATTACCATTCATGTGAATATTATGTCCTGCATCTGTACATTTAATAATATTTAATGTTTTGAAGTAGAACTTAATTAAACATTTTTGCTGTCATGTCACCACAAATTCACCATGCATAGAGACATTAGTATACTAATGTGTCATAAATCATTATTGACTGTTTGCACACTCATTCCACATATAGAGTGATACTAAGCTCAAATATGCATGTGATCTCTAATAATTCTGTAATATTATCAACAGACACTGGTATATCAGTATTTGCTTAGCAGCCCTGAATTCATTGCTTTGTAAAACAATCCTCCTATATAGCAAAACGTATTTTGTATTCCAGTTTTACATGCATTACAAAAGTTACACTTTTTCAGTTCACACAGTGAGTCCCTTTCCTTCAGCCATTAGCATATACCTAAAATATGAAATCTTGGGTTTCAACTTAGCTGCAGTTCATATAGCTGCATCTTAAAGCAAAACAAATGAACTACTTCCAGATTTGTGATGTAGAGAGATACACCTCTAGGATCTAGTTCTGACAATATTGTGTAGTATGCAAGGAACTGAGGAAGCCAGCCAGGAGTCTCTGGTGCAGGCTCATCTGTCTAGGGAGAGGGAGGTAGATTATCTGGCAGCTATACTGTTGTCTAGTGGAGACACCTGACAGGTAGAATGGCTATGTGAGTCATGGTGTATACACGGGCACACCAAAAATTGGTAACAATGTAGCTACTGGCTAGTGGCTGTTCAGTAGCATGCATGCCAGCACTGGGTGCCCCTATGTTGGTGGCACACACACACACCAACTCTAAAAGGGCTGGATATAGAGATAGAACAAAATAATCCTTTCCAGTTACTTGTGTATGAGCATAACAGCCAGTTCTGACATGTAGTGTCTCATCCTGGGGACAATTAAGGTTTGCTCTAAAACACGTATGTTCCAGTGTATGTAGGTAAACCCAGAGCCTTAGGCAAGTAAGGGTAATGCTGGTGTATATGAACTGAAAGAGAAAGATGGTAGTGGCTGAAAAATTAATATCCCTTCATGGCTATATAATGATAGCCACTTCATTTGGGTCTTAACTCATGTAAAACAATAAACTCAAATAATGCCTCAAGGTGCACCAAAACAAACCCCCAAACAGAAGAAAACTCAGAAGTGATAGAGGAAGTTAAATAGAATTAAAATTAACTACATACAAAAAAAGTAAGAAGAACGTGTTATATGAGCGCTTTCATTTTAATCAGTTCAGAACTTCTTCAGAATACAACACATCCCTTTCATCCATGTTTTATACACATAACAACCAATCACAATGATTTAATACAATCATCAATTAATAAACCTGTTTTATATAAATCTTTAAATATTTAAAAATATATGCTCAAACAAAATGTCATACATTAATTGATAATAACACAATGGAAAAAAAACAAACTGGAATGAGTGGAAGAGTAACTTCATTTATTGAAAGTGCAACAGCAAAAGACATGTATCTGGTATCTCAGCCATTTGCCTTCATGGGGTGAATTACACTGTACTAAACCATCTTTATATACAGGTGGAACCCCATCACTGATTAATTAATATAGAGTCAAAAATTCATTCTTAAAATGCTCATCAACTGTGCAAAAAATTATGATCCTAATAATACAAAATTAGTTTCATTATACAATAATAAAATTAAAACATGTACTGTGGCACAAAAAAAAAACCTCGTAAAATTAGAAATTCAGATTGAGTTCCAAATCAAGACCTCTGGGAAAAGTGTCCTATAATTACGAATCAATTTACTTTCCAATTCATTAAGTTTGCTAGCAAAATCCGCCCCCGTGTAAAAAATCCCTCACCCTGTGCAAAAAAGGCAGAGCTAACACACTAACGAAAAAAACTAGCATCCGAACCTGCATGAGCCTTATGAAAATGTTCAGCTACAGGGCTTTTAAAATTGCTGTTCCTAATGTCATCCAGATGTTCCATAATATGTACCTTAACGTTTCTCTTAGTCTGCCCCGCATATCACTTAATGGTGTTGTACACACAAGCTATGATATAAACCACACCACACAAATCACAATGAAATTTGCAGTGTCTGACAGATATTTAATTCTGCAACACACTTTAAAATATCCACATGCGAAAGACCCAGTAACTCCTATAAGACTTAAAGATTTCCTATGTGTAGAATTCAGTAATTCTTTTAAATTTAAATGTCTCCCATAAGAGAAACTGACATGATTAGGAAAAAGGTCACCCACTGTTTCATCTAGATAAACCAAATGCCATAAATCAAAAACTATCCTTCTCAAGTCTCAGAAAAAGGGGAATACTTTTTGACAAAATACATTTTCTTATTATTATTACCTCAATCCGAATCACCTACAATGGACCTCAAGCTACTGTTGTAATATTTCCAAACACATTTATTTGGGTTCCCTTCCAGTTTGTTTCTAGCACGATTCAAATTTTGACTAGAATATCACCGATCCAAAAGCCTACACCTAGCCACCGAAAGAAGTTTCTCCTCTGATGCACTCAAGGACATTCATTTAAACTCTCCATGGGGTATGGAATTAATTAAATGGAAGGGGGGATGCATACTAGAAGCATACAAAAAGTTACTAGCTGCAGTCAACTTTCAAAAGGGACTGAATTGAATCTTATTATTCAAATTAATGTAAAATTCCACATCAAGGAAAGTAATGGATGTATTGCTTTATTCAAAAGCAAACTTCAAATCATGGCTATTATTGTTTAATTCCTATACGAATTGAATCAGTTGTACAGGTTGCTCCTTACAAATCAAAAAAATCACTCTTCTGCTCATTCTGGATTGTTTTTTTCCATTGTTAATACATTTTTGGAAGTTATTTGCCATGTCTATGGATTGGGCTGATGGAGTACCAGGGATATTTCAGACCCCATTGAACAAATAAAAATCCTGTTTAGTAATTTATTAAGGGAGTGTGAAACATCAAGAAGATGTTTTGGCTAGGGATTATTATAATTGTAACTCTACAGGTTTAGTGTACATGACATTATGCAAAACCTGTAAGAGTTTTTTAGATTGGGAAAACTGTAAGAAAGTTGTCCAAGAGGGTATGCAAATATATTGATGCCATTAAAAAGCACAACATGACTAACACATGCATGGCATTTAGAAAATGTAGTTTATTTGTGCTTTACAATGATGAAATGGATATTGCAAAGGCGATTGCAACAATTTGTTAGAATGTAAGGAAGCCAAATTGCAAATCAGGTTAAATACTGATAAAAAAACCTGGGGGAGGGGGAATTCAATAAAGCCTACATGCAGTGATTTTCCATGTAGGCAGAGTGGCACGGCCCCAACATGGAAACTGGCAGCTGTGCAATTCAGTAAACAGAGCAGAGGAGTGTGCATGAGCATGTGGATATGGGTGTCCATGGAATGCAAATCACCTCATAAGAAGGTGAATTTCATGCGAATGAGGTCAAATGAGGATGCTGGAGCAAATATACACTCTTGCAGCAGTGTGTTTGTCTTACCTATCTCTGTGTAATGGTTATACATTTTAAGGCCCTGTGCCTACCTGTTGACCTCCCCATTGGCCTCCTTTACAAGACCTGCTGATGTAATTCATCTTAACAGCACTGGCTGACACTCTCCAAATAGATAAGCTGTGTGGCACATACAATAAGCATGTAGTGTTATAGTTAACATAACTAGAAAGGAAGGAGTTCTTTTCTCAGTAAGGGCAGCTCTGTGTGTGTAAATATATTGCCTGCAACAGTGTGCCTCTCTTGCCCATCTGGGTGCAATGGCTTAACATTTTAAGGCCCTGTGCCTACCTGTCGCCCTCCCAGTTGGCCTCCTTTACAAGGACTGCTGACTTAATTCACCTTAACAGCACTGGCTGCCACTCTCAAAACAGAACGTAATAAGTACATAGTGCTATAGTGTATACAAATAGATAGGTATGGGGTTCTACTCTCAGTAAGGGCAACTCTGTCAGTGTGTGTGTTTGTGTGTGTGTGTGTGTGTGTGTGTGTGTGTGTGTGTGTGTGTGTGTGTGTGTGTGTGTGTGTGTGTGTGTGTGTGTGTATGTGTGTGTGTGTAAATATATCCTCTTGCAGCAGTGAGTCGGTCTCACTTATCTGTATTCAATGGTTATACATTTTCAGGCCACGTCAACCCCCTAGATTGGCCTCCTTTACAGGTCCTGCTGATGTCATCTACTTAACAGCACTGGCAGACAATCCCATAATACATAATCTCTGTGGAGGATGTGATTAGCACATAGTACTATAGTACCTACAGCTGGATGGCCACGGTGGTGCAGTGGTTAGCATTGCCACCTTACAGCAAGAGGTTCTCTGGTTTGATTCTTGGCTGGGGTGCCCTCTGTGCAGAGTCTGCATGTCCTCCCTGTGGTCATGTGGGTTTCCTCCAGGTGCTCCAGTTTCCTCCCACATCCCAAAGACATGCAGTAGGTGGATTGGACACTCTAAATTGGCCCTAGATGTGAGTGTGTGCATGTGTGTGCCTTCTGTGGAAGGTTGGGTGCTGGGCTGGCAACTTGACACTGTAAAACTCCACTGCCAATCATGAGCAGACAGATGATCCGCTGTGGCGACCCCTGACTGGGAAAAGCCAAAAGAAGAAGAAGAGGAAGACTATAGTACCTACAACTACATAGGTAGGGGTTCTAATCTCAAAAAGGCCATCTGTGTGTGTGTGTAAATGTACCCCTTGCAGCAGTGTGTCCATCTTGCCTATGCGTGCATTGGTTATACATTTTCAGGCCCTGATAACCCCCCATTGGCCTCCTTTACAGGCCCTGCTGATGTCATCCCCTTTAACACCACTGGCAGACAATCTCACAACACATAAGCTTCATGGTCCATACAATTAATATGTAGTACTATTATATACAGTACTAGATAGCTAGGGGTTCTAATCACAAAAAAGGGTGTCTCTGTGTGTATGTATGTAAATATTCCCCCTTGCAGCAGTGTGTCAGTCTTGCTTATGTGTGTGCAATGGTTAAACATTTTAAGGCCCTGTGAGTACCTGCTGCCCCTAAATAGCCCACATTTACCTAGGCATAAATGCTATCTGTCACCACCTACATTTGTAGGTACACAACACTCAGGTGACACGTATCAAGGGTGGCATGCCTTGTCATGGGGTATTCATGCAGGATTACACTGTCCACCCCATTGCCCCTGACATACTGCTCTAAACAGAAGCACCTAGGTAACCAGCCACATATAAAGCCTTATTGCTGATGTCATATTTCTGCTTCGCTACCATGACATGCTGAGCCACTGTATTGCAACCAAGTCTCCACAGCATAGCAACTCAGACCCCTGCAACAGAAACATACAATGTTCTGAGTCACACTGGTCAGTCTGCAACACCTCCACCAATCTAACATCATGCAACAAAGAAACAAGCACTTTAATGTGCACTCATGACACATGCCAGCAGACAACACCTGTTATGGCATAACAGAACCATAGTAAACAATGTCATGTAATGTACTATAGTCACCCTGTGCATCAGACATGTATTGGCATTGATGGATGGCAGGGATGTGGCACAAGTATCATCACATGCACAGGGTGTGGTTGGGGGTGCAAGAGGTCTAGGGTATTCCAAACAGTTGACATCATGTGTGAGGGTCAGGAAGGGGTGGTGGTCAGCTGGGCCATGGAGAGGTGCCGTGTTTGTCTGTTGGTGACCTGCATGTGACACTGATGTATGAGTGTGTGCATGTACACAGTCAAGCCATGTGCTATTACTACACATGGGTATGGTGGACAGCAGTGGACTGTACATGGCAGACTGGACAGTTCACCATCTCCAGCCCTAAACACAAGAACTGGCTCTGCCAGAAGTGGCACTTGCACCACCATGACCAGGGTCAGATACAATACTAGTTGCTGATGGTGACTGATGTCTGCTGGGCCCGTGTCCCTCACGGGACTGCCCAGGACCATGTGCCCATGGCCTGCCACAGTGTGGTGTGGACAGCACCCTCCCTTCTGTAGTGCTGGAGGTACTGCCACTATGGGAGCGTGAGTATGCATGGGAATGTGGACTCTCAGCAGATGTTGTTGCTGACCTACAGCCACATGCCCGATGCCCTACTCCCACCACATATTCTAGCACAGATAATGTGCGGTCAAGGACTGACAATGTCTCACCCCATCATCTGTCCACTACATCAGTGAAGTGATGCATGGCATCACCAATGCTGTGGATGGAGTCATGGATGCCAGACAGTGATGCATCTATGATCCTGAGCATGCAAATGCTGCGTTCGGAATGTGCCTCCATGATGGACCAAAACATGCGTTGAGTGACTTGTGATGTGACACCTCTGACAGGTGGTGGATAGGCAGCAGTCCTCCTTTGAGAACCCTGTCAATCTGCTTGTGTGGGACCTCACCAGCTGTCTGGCTATGGCTAGTGTCTGCAGTCACTGATGCCATAGTCACAACACTCTCCTGTTTGATGCCACCAAACTCTGACTGTCCAATATCTGTGGCTGCAGGGGACTGGGTATGTGTGGGCAGGTCTAGGAATATTGACTGAAAGCACATTTCACTGAAACTCAAATGACTGTGTACAAATCACTGAAAGCACAACTCACTTAAAACACAATTCACTGAAACACATTTCACTTAAAGTTATATATTTCCTTTTCCCCACATTAGTTGACCCTGGAGTTAGAATATATAGTAAGGGGGTGTGTGGGGGGGCATTGGCCCCCACATTGGGGGGTGTGGGTGGCCCCACACATAGTTTGGATATATATGAAGTTTATAACAAAGTAATTTATTGAAATTGCAAGTATCCATGTGTATAGTTTAAAATATTTAAAATAGGTGGGGGGCTACACCCCCCACATCCCCCCAATGTGGGGGCAGTGCCTCCACACCCCCCTTACTATATATTCTAACTCCAGGTTTGCACTACAGTGGGGAAAAGGCCATATATAACTTTCAGTGAAATGTTTTTCAGTGAATTGTGTTTTCGGTGAATTGAGCTTTCAGTGAATTGTGCACAGTCAAATGTGTTTCAGTGAAATGTGCTTTCAGTGAATAGTCCTAGACCCATGTGGGCATACTGCCTGTGTGCAGGGACATTTGGGGAGGAGGTGGGATGTCAACCCATGGGACAGATTCCGCCCTCAACAACCTCACCTGTGCCTCACCATCATCATCAGAGTTCGATGAGACACTGACATCAGGTTGTAAGGGGTTCACACTCCAACCCCCATGGTCACCTGTGAGGAGGAAGACAACATACTTACATTAATACCTGCACTACTATGTCTGTTGATCCACACACACAAATGCAGGTGAGGTGCCACAACTGCATTATACATGCCACATCCTATTTCTCATCCCATGCACAACACACAAGCAGACTACGACACAGGGAGACAAGACAGGCCCTTAATAACATGCACTGCAGCTATGTCCAGTTAATTTTGCTAGTACTATACACCTGTGAGATAAGCAATATGGCAATATATGTGATGGACCTACACCTAAAACACAGTGCACCTGTCATCATCATACTATTGCCCCCTGTATAGCAGACTGCATAGACCTTCACAAAATAACTGCAAATATGTTGCAGCTCCTGCAAATACACTACTGTGATTACTGATTCAATGTACTGCAGTGAATCCCTCCAAAACTGAACATACAAGTGTTGTAGTCTGGCTAAGCATAACAGTTGTATCTATGGCAAACTGGCAGCCCTTAACATTCTTAGGGTATATGCAAGCCATACTTAAACAGTTTAACACACACCGACTACAGGATGTTGGATTCTGGCCACACCAGATGTGCCTATAGAAATGTGAGGGAGAGGTATTGCCAGCAAACACAAATGTGAAATTGTTACAGGATAATATGTGCATATATCAGCATGTACAGTAGGTACTGTGATACTGCCTACATTGCTGACATTCTGAATATGTGTGGATGCTATGCCACCCACATCCGTGACATATGGGGTGATGGATGCTTGGCAGCTGGTGGTTGATCCCAGGTTTGCTAGGAACTCCTCTGTGGCCAAGAGTGGTTGTTCTGCTGCAGGCCCTCTACCAGTGGCAGCACAGTCCCTGTCCACAGCAGTAGCCCTTTGCCTTGCAGCATTTATCATATTGGTCGCATGGTGTCGGACCTGCTTATACCTTCTTTCCTGTAGCCCTACTTGGTTTACTGATGAGATGAGGTCAGCCCACAGTGCAGCACTTTGGTTCCGACTCTGACAACTTCTGGAAAGCATTTTGTTGTGATGCAGTCTGAGGCCATCCAGGATTACGTCATTTTTGGCAGCAGAAAAAGGTGGGTGCCTCCATCTGTACATGGTTTCTGAAAGACAAGAAGATGGGAACATGTCACAAGACCACCTACATTGCTCTCCATTATGTACACACCCTGAACATCCAAATTGGCCAGCACTATCCTGTGCTAACTACCACATGATATCCTGCCATCTATCAACACAGTATGTATGTTGCTATTAGCAACATAGTGGCAATACATCTTGCATTTTCCTGCTTATCTTGCTTTTTCCTGCTACTTTCTGCTTGTTCTCTAAAGTGTTCAACTGCATCTTTTCTGTTGCATTTATTACTGCTTCTTTATAGCCTGTCTAAATTGTAGGTGTTATTGTAAGCTTCTCACTTTTCCTTTAAGCACTTGGGCTTTAGGCTCACCCCTTAGGTCTCCCAGGCCTTTTTCCCTCAGATTCTGACAACTATGACTGGACAATGTCCTACAGTTTCTCCTGCCAGTCTGGTTGATATGGGTATCCTGACACAGTTCAGCAACTGCCTCATGTATATGGACAATCATCTACTACTACCACCTAGGAAAAATTCAATTACATTAGGAACCTAGAGTCCATGCTCTCTCCCTCTCAAGCCAGTATATCTGGCACAAAAAAGGTTGTCAACACAATCACTACACCTCAAACACCACCCACACCTACACAACACACACCTACATATGTGGAGGTCCTCAACATAAACATACCCAAACAAAAGAGACCTCTGAGGCAAAACACATGTGATCGCCACAGCCCTCTACACCACATAACATGCAGAGTCTAAGCACCTGTATCTCACAGCCACTAAGGCTTAACCATAAACCCAACATATTAGTCATAGGAGACTCCATTGTGAGACACACAGATGTACCTCTCATCAGGCTGGATAAGGAGAAAATCACAGTTGTTGTCTGCCAGGTGCCAGAATCTGCCATATCACATATGCACTGAAGTCTCTCAACACCAGGTACTGTTATGACTCTGTCATAAGTCCATATTGGCGTAAATGACTTGAGACGTACCTCCCTGGACTATATGAAGAGAAACATGATTTGAGCTTGCTGATTATGTGTTCCAGGTAGGTATGTCCCTAGCCTTAAGCAGCATTCTGCCATCACCCAGAATGATGTCTCAATACAAACAGGAAATGATCGACTTTAACAATTGGCTTACTTTCTGGTGCCATTCCAGGGGGATAGAGTACCTGACAGCCTGGAAAGATATGATCAAAAGACCACAATGCTTTGTCAGAGATGGCCTGCATCTGTCTCACCTGGGCTTCAGGCTTCTGGCAAAGGTTCATGCCTCCACCATAATGCCTTTTTTAGGAAAACTGATGAGGTGAAAACTACCAACATAAAATGTCAACAAAACACAACTTAAAGGTCATGTAGCTAAATGCTAGGAATCTAAACATGAAACTACACTCATTGCAAGCATTATTAACTCTGGAAAATGCTGACGTCTGTGCAGTCACAGACACCTGGTTCGCAGCTGTGAAGAGCACCCCAGCCTTACCTGGTTACCCATCCTATCATGCATTCAGACCCCAAACTGTGGGCAGTAGAGCCAAAGGCGATGGAGTTTCAATATATATATCAAAGACATACACACCTCCAGGCTGGTCAAACAGTATGATGCACAGAAGAAGACACTCCAGGTGCAGTTAACCACTGACAAGAGCACTATTCAAATCATAGCTAGCTACTGGCCCCCAAATCTGACTCAAGAGGCCCATTCTGCCTATATGGAACTATTCAACTCTATTAGGATTCAACCCTTTACCCTGCTCCTGGGTGACTTTAACTACCCAAACATAGATTGGAAGAACTACTTATGTCAGAACACAAAATGCCCAGAGATTCATCAATTTTGTCAATGCAAACACCTTGGAACAGCTAGTTGATACCCCACAAGAGGTGAACTTATCTAGGACTTGGTATTAAATAACATGAGTAACCACTGCAGCATCCATACAGTATCATCCTCCCTGATAAGATTGATCCATAAAGTGGTCACTTTCGAAGCCACCAACTCCCACACTTCCCATCTAGCTAGGGTCAGACATAACAAAGTTGATTACAGCCTCCTGAGGGATGGTATAAACAGCTTCACAGCCCCCTCTCCTTCTGTACGAACTGGCACCAATATCCAAAACTACACCAATGCACTATATGAGCATTTATATGGATGCATGGAATCAGGAATACCCAACAAGATTAAATCATCTTCTGCAAGGATACATAAACCTGTCTGGTGGACATCTACAATAAATAAACTCCATAACAAGAGGAAATAATTGCTGTTCAAGTCCAAGAAGTAGCAGGCACCCAATTGGAATCACTGTCTCCTTAGCCTGAACAAGCATACACCAGCACTAATGAAATCCTTCAAAGCAAACTTTGAGTCCAAATTGGTGACATCTACTACAGACAATCATAATTCCTTCTTCACACATGTCCGCAACCTCAAAGGAAGCACTCAGATCTGTTCAGAAGTGGTGGTCAAGGACTCCATGTATACAAATGCCGTGGATATAGCAAACTTGCTGGCTGACAGAGTCAGTGAAAACTTCACCCCTCTGTCCCCCCCCCCCCATCAGTAGATCAGGACATCCCCTGTACCTGCCCCCTTCCCCTTATATCTAGGGAACAGGTCATCACTGCTCTCTCAAAGGCAAAAAAATACAGCCTCCATGGGAACTGATAACATCCCAGGCTGCATCCTACATGAACTCAGGCATGTACTTGCAGTACTATTAGGCACCCTGTTCAGCCAAAGCCTGAGACTGGCTTTGCACCAGCTGAGTGGAAGATGGCCACTGTCATCCAGAAAGGTGGCATGTCCACTGATCCGGGAAATTATAAACCCATCAGCCTAACTAGCCTGATCTACAAGGCCATGGAACTGATTATCATGGACCTCATTAAGAAGGACATTGGCAACCTCCAAACCCTCGATCTCACACAGTTTGGCTTTGTCAAGGGGAGATCATGTCTGTTAAATTTGGTCGACATCTTTCAGACAGTCACCAAAGCCATGGACAAGGGGAAGACAGTGCACATCACCTACCTTGACCTGGCCAAAGCCTTCAACACTATTCCCCACTACAGCCATAATGGATAAACTTTCTTAGCTAGACATCAATCTGTATGTTACCAGATGGGTAGCAAACTGGCGCACAGATAGAACCCAACTAGTCAAAATAGGGAAAGCCACCTCAAGCAGTAGACCCATAACAAGTGGTGTACCCCAGGGTTCTGTCTTGGGTCTTCTGTTAGTTAGGATATACTTTTCTGAGGTGCAGGCCAAATCCAGTGGGCTATGGCTGACCATGTTTGTAGATGACTGTATGCTAGGTGCTGTCACCAATTCCCCTAATGATGTGGACATCTTCCAAGATGGTCTCACTCAGACAAATGACTGGTGCCACAAACATGGCCTCAAGCTGAATACCACAAAATGCATCATCATCCCCTTTGGGGAGAGTGATGTCTCCACAAATTATCAGATTAATAACAATGTCCTAAGCACTCAATGGTTGCATTTAAAACATTTAACCCTAGACCTGGACTTGTATCTGGACTGGTGGCTTCCCCTGCTACTGGCAGATTCTGTTGGGGCTGTCTGGGCTGTCCACCATGGGTTCCTTTAGACCCATGAGCAGCACTGGGTGTCCCTTTCCTCTGCAGTGATGCTCTGCTTGCTAGGTATAGATCTACCTTCTTCCCCAACTCATCTGAAATAGCATGTTGTCTATCAGCTAACCAGATCCTCATGTCCTCAGGCAAAGTGCTAAGGGTTTGTTCCCCTCACCAAAAGGTCTGCCAGCCCTTCATAAGTGGTGACCTGACATCCACTCACCCACCTATGAAAACAAGTGCTTAGTTCAGCAACATATCCACACACATTTTCATCTGCCTTGCATCTATGCTCACAAAACTTTTTCCTATAAGTTTCAGGTGTTAGCTTAAAAAATTTGAAAAACAATTCTTAACAACAGTATAATTAAAAAAATCATGATCAGATAATTTAGACAACACAGTTACAGCTTAAATATGGAGTAAGGGGGCCAAGAACCATACCCAGAGCCTTTGGTCAACATCATACTGTTTACATACCCTCTCAAACATGTGAATGAAACTATCAAAAATATCCCCCTCTGCAAACTGCAGAAGAAATTTACTGACTTTTTGTGCTTTTGTGATCCAGTTACTCCCTCCCTCATTACCTCCATAACTCTGGCAAAGAGTCAGCATCTCTTTTTTGTGCTGCTTCTGCCTCTTCTTCTCCACAGCTTCCATTTCCAAATGCTTGGCCTCCAACTCAAGTCTCTTTAGCTCCAGATGGATTTTTAAGTCCTCTGCAGAAAGGTTGAGCTGTCCATTCTCCGAGTTTTGTACATCTCCATGGCCAGTTTGATCATCCTCCTGATTGCTGTTTTCTGATGCAGCTGTGACCAAAGCTGCCATCATGTCTGCCTTAGAAAGGGTTTCCATGCACCTGTCCCTTAGCCTGGCACATCTCAGCCAACTGGCTCCTTGTCAGCTTGCCATACTCCTCTGCTTGCCTGCTCTTCCTGACTAAGTAAGCTAACAAAAGAAATAAAACAATTGTGATCTGAACGCTGAGTTTTCACTGCATGGCTGATTTAGAGTACAAAAACATCTTCAGTGATCACTATACACAAGCTACAGGAATTCACTACCCACACCACTACAAGCCAGTTAGTATGTGATTTGGCTAACTCACCACTATCAAACAATTAATATTTGATGTGGATATCCCATCATTGCCAAACAATTAATATGTGATGCCTGTGCACTGGCCCAATAATCAAGGAGCCTCAGTCCTCACCACTAACACCAATGAAGGCATGCACATTGGGAAGGATAACAAGTACACACATACAGTAAAGTACAATTTCCTGTAAGAGCACACAGAGATCACAGTCATTCTGGGACTGGTTTCTCCCTTTCTCTCCACATCCCCAATAAGACTCCCCACTGGCACAGCTATACGGTACAGATCTCAGCCTAGTGGTCAAGCTAAAACCTCCAGCACCCTCTCTGTCTAACCAGTGCTTTGCATCCCTTCCCAAGTAGCTGACACACACAGACTTTAAGATTTGAGTTATATACAAATACACAGACACTCCTGGGGAAGGCTGGCACATGTTCTTCGGCTATGCTCCCTTCTCTCCAGACTATAAGGTAGAAATCGCTGCCATCACTATCAATATCGGCTACTATAAGGCTCTTCCCAAAGGGTGACCAATTTTACTGCATAATATTACTGTTATCCAAATAGTAAGTGTGACCCAGGGCTAAAGCTATTGGAGTGGCTTGGACAGTATCACCAAATACATGCAATGTACTCTAAGGGCTTAAATTACCATTACACAAAACAGCCACAGTTGAAATGTTCAAAAACATTTAATAATAAATAATAAAACCACAAGACGATACTTATTACTTCAACACAATGGCATACAGAGTTTAGAGATCACAGGAAACATGTAAAACAATATCGTAGGATAGTCTGATATAAACATAGAAAACAGCTAGAATAATCTGGCTACATTTTTATCTAGCTGATGCACAAAATAAAAAGTTGCCTTATAGCAAAAAAGAAACAACCACCAGTATATCCAACAAATTTAATAGCACTCTGATGTCTCAGCCAAAGTCTTCAAGGAGTATAACACAAGTTAAAAAGCTTGCCCCATATATACACATACAAATACATCAATTAAACAATCATACAATTAAAGAAGTACTCTCCAATTACATTCTTCATTTAGTCCCCTTGGAGACAGGGTGTCATATTTTAAACTGTAAGTAGATTCTTTTAAAAGCAACTGTTTTTGATAAAAGAAACATCACATCTAGATATTTGTATTTTTTTTCCAAAACAGTGCCAGAGCTCTATAGCTGAACGTTTTAGTTTGTTTCATGATGGAGAAAGTAAAGGGCTACAAGGCCAATACAAAATGCTCTCTTTTCTTTCTGGGAAAGTCTTAAATTGATAACACAGTGCTGCTGAGTAATTTCAGATTGTATCATTCTTAACAGTTCTGATTTAGTTTCCCAGGCTAACAGAAACTCCAAATTTACATTTCTTTTTGTAATCTGCACCTGCAGAAGTCACAGCAATAAAAGACATTTTACATGTAAAATCTTGAAAGTAACTTTTGTACTAAGACAATAAAAAGAATTCCTTAGTCCAGACATCCTATCTCTAAGCTTGAGATCAAACTAAAATGCTTGACTTATCAGTTTTCTTCCAGAAGGGTGCAATGTTGTTACATTTTTGAAGCTCAGAACAAATAACAGTTTTCTTACATTTAGTTTTCTTACATTTGTAAAATAGCCTGTGGAATACATTAATATTTACAAATGAGATAAAATTATTTACAAAATTATATCTAGTTAGGCTGGCAGCCTTCACACAGGCACCGTCTGACAAATAGGTGAGTGTTACTACAAGTATATGGGGGCAGTCCAGCAACATCAGTGTGACATAATGACAGACAGCACTGCAAACGTGCTGTAGGGTATCTTTCCTGTAGGTGTCTGACTTCTGCAGTACACAGATGTTTGTGGAATGTATAAATGTGCCTGATATATGTGGACCCTCTGCCAGACAAATGTGGATGTCTGGCAAATGGTTGGATTGTACTTAATGGTTGGGGAATCTGGCTGTCACATGCCAGAACCCTCAGAAAACAGTTACAGTACAGTAATATCTGGTACTGTATTAATTCCCTTAATTTGTATGCTCAATATCCACACTCTGTCACTGAGGATGGGCCTGTCCCCCCCAAGTAATACTGGCTATGACCTGAAGTCCTGCTGTAGGGGGTCACGAGGTATACTAGCCATAGCTCTCAAGCGATGAGATATGGATGTCAAGTACACAGTGACCTAGCCATATTACATCAGGGATAGTCAGGGACACCTGTACACTGTACTATTCCTGTGTGACATTCACAGACTGTGAGGAGCTTAATGACAGTGCATCATGTGATATGCCAGCTGTGTCCACCATGACTTACTGTCACTATTGTCTAGCACACAATCCAGTAGCATTTGTACAGGAGCTGACCATTGTAGGAGGGACTCAGAGGGGCATAGCTGTGATCTACATCACAGCAGGCAGAGTTGAAAGGAAGCATGTAGGTGCTGGACAGCTGAGTATCAGCAATATGTCATTCCAAGATATGTACTACATGGCTACTGTTGTAATCCCTATTCCCCATAACTGTATCCTCCCATCTGCATGCCATTATATGGGGACTTCTATTACATACCTGGTAGAGTGCTGTACTCCTTTTGTGTAGCTATCCTGCAGAATAATGCTTGTGAGATTGCAGTCTGTCTTTGTAAAGCAATTCACAGACCTGTTTAACAGATGCATCTGCTTGCCTTTTGTAGGTAATGCTCATAAACAGGTGATTTCCTGTGCACCAATCTGTGACTCATACGTGCTAATTGCATCCAGAACAGCTGGATCACACTTTCATTAGCCAATGGCATGGCACAACAGTGCTATATTTAGGGCCTTCAAGTAGGCCATGGTCCCTTTCCTAGTCTGTGAGATGGACATTATGGAGGTGTGGAGACTACAGCATCACAGAGGGTAGGTAAAAAATATTGTCCACTGTTGGGATTTATGTGGTATGTCTGCAGTTTTGCATGCTATGTTTGGCCATTTTGAAAAGACTTTCTGATGATGTGGCAGTTTAATGCAACACACTGGATTCGAACCCAGGATTATTGGTGGCAAAATGTACAGCATGCCAGGAATTTAACAGAGTGAGCTACTGAGTCAATACTGCACCTGGTGTATTTGCAAGATATATGTGCATGCATACAGTCTGTTGCACAGGAGTGGCATTAGCATATGTGTTCAGATGAGTATGATGTGTAACACTGAACTGCCTGTCGTGATTTTGTAACCTCAATCTGTACTGACTTGCCAGTACTGCAACACAAAGAATAGATTTTGTGACAACTGTGCCAACAGTAGGCGGCAGAACTGTGGACACTCTGCAACAGTCTGTGCAGTTGTCAGCTATACCTGAAATCCTAGGCCTCATGTACATCCTTCATTATTTATTTGCCTATGTACTGGTTTGGTGTCTGCATCACAGTCCCAAGTACACTGTCAATTTTCCCATTATATGTACAAGCAGTGTGTCATTGGCAATCAGGATATGTTTATGGAAACCAAAGAGCTTTGTTTTCTCTCTAACATTTTGACTATAGCAGTCTTCAAGGAGTAATCCTCCTTGAAGACTGCTATAGTCGAGATGTTAGAGAGAGAGAACAAAGCTCATTGGTTTACTAGCTGGTGTTTTTTTTCTTTGTTGCTGGCATCCTCGTGTTTTTTCTATGTTTATGGAAACACCTGTTTTATTTCAGAGCTGAGTGCCCTAGTGGGCTAATGAATGCACTATGCTATAGTTGACAGGGTCCCGGGTTGAGACTTGGCAGGGGTAATTTTTTTGCAGATATGCCTAACAGTGGCAGAAACGCAGAAGGTGATTAAGGCAATTTTAAGCAGTTTTAAGCAGGTTTGCTCATCATACAGTGATGTGGCGCACCACTTAGCTCTGCTTAAACCTGCGCTAATTCCAAAAAGAAAAGAAAAAAAAAAGTGATAGGAAAGTGGTGAAATGATGGCAAGCAGGGGGGTGTGAAAGATGGGTGTAGAAAAGGATCATAGCTCTCTATTTCTTGTACAGCAACAGCTGTGCAGGTTGTAGACAATTTGGAATTTGGAGCCTCTGAGGACAACATTAATGTGCTGATTGACACAGGTGTGAAATGGAGAGCTATGTATGGGGTGACAGTTTGTTTTTGTGGGATTGATGCCTTTTTTTTTTAAGGAGGAAGTGGGATGTTAGGGAAGGGATATAGGTACATGTGGGTAGGTAAGCTTGGTAGGAGAGGTTGCATTTGCAAACAGACAAGACAGCATACAGGGGCAGTGTATGACACATGAGGGGGTAAACACCTTGGACTGGGTGAGTGTTGTGGAATCAGAGAGCCATGTACCCCCAGACGGCAGCAGTGACACTGAGCTCCCCACCCATGGGCAGTCAACATTGCTCCTTCACTTCTCTGAAGGTGGCTGTGCTGGGGCCTGGGTGCCGGGGGCACCTTGCTCCTCCAGGATGGCCAGTCTGCCTTCAATCTGGCTCAGGTGATCTTTGTAGCCATGGTGCATGATCCTCCGCACCATCCCTGGTAGCTGTTACAGGGTGATGACTCCCTCTTCATCCCTGCTCTCGGGGATGTGGGCCACATACCCTGAGGCAGTACCACCCGTAGGTGGTGCAAGACCAGCAGAGGGAGCAGGACCAGGTTGGGTCCCAGATATGCTGAAACCTGGTGCCATGGCTGGCTGAGGTAGGGTAGGCAAATTGCCGAACTGGCCTCCCCAGTCGAGCTATGGTGTTGAAGAATTTCAATGTGTATAGGTTAGTAATGAACAGAACATTTAGTTATTTATAACAGCATCCCAGAATGTTACAATTAACCCAGTAACATAGCATTGCACAGCATATGGAACACAACAACAAGTGAGATAACAGTCAGTATAGTAACAGCATGCCAGTAACAGTTACTGCATAAGGCCTACAACATAGGTAATTCAACAATGTATGTTAGTATGCAACCATTGTAAGACATAACAATAATAAAACACAAGACCCAGCATAATGTTTTGGCAGCAACATATGTTAAACGTAAACAATACCTGATGTATAACAATAATAAATTATGATGCAGTTAAGGGGTGGGGGAGAGAGAAATACATTCCATTACTACCAGTATAGGCTATATTGTTTGCAACAGTACTCTTATATACTCTACAGGTCTGCCCTTGCTTTATGTATACAAGTGCCTTATAGCTTCTGTAGCACCTACATACCTCTCAAGCTATCCACATAGGACAGTATGGGCCAAGCTATAACACCTACAGGTACACAACTATAAGGGACTATTACATGTCAGGGGGACATATATGACTACCAAAGTGTACTGTGGACTGATGTAGTGTGACTGTGCTATTGACATAAATCAGGTGGATGATAAATCTGTATCCAAGGGATCTGGCAACAGTAATCACAATCCATGACAGTGTGACACTTGACAGACATGTATCGTGCACTGTACAGAGAGTTTACCTATCATGCCGTCCTTGCCAGGTATGGGATTAGACTGTCAACAGACATTTACAAACACTCCAGGGATACAGCCATACCAAGATTAAACAGTTTTATTTATTTTATTCACTTTTACGACTATTGTACTTGTTGACTTTATTTACTGACATCTTATCACCTTGCTGAACAATGCTGTTAACTCTCTGTTATATCTGAACACAGAAATTATTAACCCATTTGAACATCTACTACAGCCATTTATTTACCTTCATTCCTGTGGGGAGAACATCTGTTAACAATACATAACTGTTTCTCTAAATATTTAGTAGTAGTTGTCCTTGAATTTGAACCATGGTCTCTGTACAACAAAATGTATAGCACATCTGCCATTTATCAAACTGAGCTAATGAGCCACTGCTGAATATTGTTTTACTGATATGTGCCTAGACCTCACCTGGTAACAACATATGACCTGGTAATAGAGGTAGAGTGTTATACAAGACCAGTGACACTTGAACACACATGCATGAGATTCATGCATGACAGAGATAGTAGGTGAACTGTACATTAATACATAGAATGCAGCTATAGGCAGTTAACCCCTAATGGGTGAGAATATGTGTGATGTGTACAGACCATAGTGGAGTGCTGGGTTGGCTACCTGACCCATATACAGTTGCAGATGGTATATTTGCAGTTTACAGCTATTATAGTTTCATAATTGCCTGCAGCAGTGTACCTAAGAGTAGGAATGCATATAGCTGAAATGCAATGGTTAACATAAGACAATCCTGAGATACACAATATACCGTTCCTATTATTGGTTCCGATCTTAGTGTAGAACAAATATTATTATGCATTATATCTTGTAGTACAGTTCCAAATCTACAATTTAGAAAAAACACTCTTTATTAGCAAACCTTCAGTCACTTACTGGTATTATTTCTGTTTTTACTTCACAGCAGATGTAATATTCGATTTCATGACCAACAGCCCAGAGTACACACATATTGCACAACACAGCTTTATTAGGGGTGACTTTATGCAGTGATTGTTATATGTCTAGAGTCTTTTATGATGAACAGTTAATATAATGCAGGTGTTGCAATACACCTGTAATTCCTCAATTAATGCAGTAGAACTTTATTTCCTTAACATCAGTAATGCAATAGAAACTTTATTTCCTTAACATTAGTAATGCAGTAGTAACTTTATTTCCTTAACATTAGTAATGCAGTAGTAACTTTATTTCCTTAACATTAGTAATGCAGTAGAAATTTATTTCCTTAACATTATTAATGCAGTAGTAACTTTATTTCCTTAACATTAGTAATGCAGTAGAAACTTTATTTCCTTAACATTAGTAATGCAGTAGACATTTTATTTCCTTAACATTAGTAATGCAGTAGCAACTTTATTTCCTTAACATTATCAAGTGTCATGCTTTCATCTTTATTGAACTGTACCTGGCATTACTCAGTTATATTACTCCAGGTCTATGACCACATTCATTGCATTACAATCAAAACTGAATATACTTACTGGCAGTTACTAATTTAGTCTTTCTTGTTTATATGACTATAGATTGCAAAATACATCTGTAATCACCACACTCACGGTGCAACCTGGCCAGGTGCCCTGCATGGGCCTGCAGGTTGTGAGCTCTCTCTCCTGCAGCTTTAGGGAGAGAAATGCACCATTATGTGTACCTGTCTGTCACACATTCAGAGTAGAATTTGGTAAAACAATGATAACAATACTTATAAACTGGTGGGACAGTCCTGTCTCTAGCATCTTGGACCCAGGTGGCCAAGAGCTCCCCCTTACAATGCTTTAGGTCATCATAATGATGATGCACCTGCTCACCTGTGTTGGGGGGGTACCAGTTGTACTGGTGAGACCATGTGCAAGCCGGTCCCAGAACTCCAATTTGTATTCTAACCCTTGGTACTGGCCATGCAGCAGCCAGACATCATGGTATTTTACAAGGTGTCCAAACATGACCCTGGACTCCAGAATGCCCCACCACTGAACCCAGAAGCATGCACCATCTCCAACTCCTGCCATAGTCTCTGCCAAGATCAAACTCCAACAGGTTATGGCTGTATTCCCACCTGTTGCACTTAAGTCTGTTATTCCACCCTTTACCACCATTGGGACATTTTTAAAAATGCAGCACTTCACTTAGCACTGAACAAACCTGCTAAGCTCAATTGAACAGTGTTTAAACTGGCAATTCTTTGCAATGCTTAGCAGTGTGCAAACCAGCTTAGCTGAGATGACCAATGCTTAAATGGGCATTGTTTAGTGATGCTTAATACTGCTTAGCAATGCACAAACGAGCTAAGCACAGCTAAAATAGTCTGTGTTTAAGCAGTGCTTGGAAAGGCTTAGCTGTGCTTAGCAGAGCTTAGCTAAGTGCAGCAGAGCAGGATTTCATAATACATTTTAAAACTGTGTAATTGCAAACTACAATGTTTAATAACATGTCTGTGCACACATAGATTATTCCATCAAGGGTTTACACATACTTCTCATAATTGCGTGATTGCAATGTAAATGCTTCATACCCTGTGTGTGTATTCATACAAAATTAAATCAAGGTTTAATAGTAATTCCCATACATGTGTATTTGCAAACTAAATTTAATAACCTGTCTCTGTTGTGTAACCAAAAAAATTTAATCAGGATTTAAAAGATGCCTCTTACTGTGTATTTATAAAATAACCAGTGTGTGTATTTGAACCCTGCACATAAGGCTGTTACTCTAACCATTCAGCTACATGGCCATGTGAAATGCTATTATACTTTTACATATATCTCTCCACTGCATTTAAGCACTGCTAAGCACTGTGCTGCACCACGCAAACCCACTCAGCTATGCTTAAACTTGACATTTTCTAAATAATTAAATGTATCTGGTTTCTATTTTTAGAAGTCTGGCACATGTTCATTGCTGTGTGCCATGCAGCGCTAAGCAAACACAAAAAAAAATAATAAAAAAACTTTTATTACATATGCAAACATTGATATCTAGCATTTTGACAGGGCAAAGAGTGTGTCACTCATCTCCAAACACAGTAACACACTCCCTACACTGATTCACTAATAGTGTTACATGGCTCTTCCTCAGTAAAGTGCCTTCATTAATATTCGAGGCATGCTGCTGAGAGGGATCCGCATACATGACCATGGCACCTTCCGTGTAGATCTTCCACTATTCCTACATAGATTTTATTAAATCCCCAGGCTGGTTTAAATGAGTGCATCAGTATTAAATGTTTTTGCAAGCTAAAGGACTTTAAAGTGTTTTACTACTGAGTAAGTTTTAAAATTTGCAATATGTATACATGAAATAAGGTTGTTTTAGTTGTGTTATTAGTAATTAATATATGACATTTTGTTTAAGCATACGTTTGTATATATTTAAACATTTACATACAGCATGTTTATTTACTGATGATCGGATTATATCATTGTGATTGGTTGTTATGTGTATAAAGTATGGATGAAAGGGGTGTGTTGTATTCTGAAGAAGTTCTGAATTGATTAAAAGATCAAAAGCAATCATGCAACACGTTCTGTTTCCTTTTTTGTAAGTAGTAAATTTTAATTCTATTTAGACAATAGACAAACTGTACATCTGTAACCTGAATGGAGAATGAGCATTCCTCAGCAGGGTATTAATGCACAAGTAATGCCCACTGAGAAGAATGAGTCCACCACTTCACAGCAGCATATCAAGCTGCTGTGGAGCTCGGATTGAGAAAACGGAATGTTCGCCATTATTTTATGCTCGCTAAGCAGTGCTTTTGCTGTTTAGCAAGTGTAAAATATAAAAAAGAAGACAACTAAAAAAAAAAGGTAGGTGTGTGTGTGTGTGTGTGTGTGTGTGTGTGTGTGTGTGTGTGTGTGTGTGTGTGTGTGTGTGTGTGTGTGTGTGTGTGTGTGTGTGTGTGTGTATATGACAGAAAGAGAGCTAGCGTGTGAGAGAGAAAGCGAGAGTGATGTGTGACTGAATGCTAGTATGTAAACAGAGGAGACTATGTGTGAGAGAGATTGAAAGAGAGTGATGACTGATCTTGTGTGAGTGAATGTGTGTATAAAAGCAGAAAGAGTGTGAGTGTGTGTGTGTGTGTGTGTGTGTGTGTGTGTGTGTGTGTGTGTGTGTGTGTGTGTATGTGTGCACGCACATGTGTGCATACCTCTCTACCTCTTCAAACAGGAATTTTGGACAAAGCCACAAATAAAGGGACACTTTTTAAATATTAATCTTACAGACTTAGAAAGTTGATAAAACAACTTTCTGAAGGATATGAAGTCAGAAACTCAAATGACTCCCGTTATTTTCTTACTTCATTTCTCAGTGATTTGCCAGTGGTTTGCCAGAAATCTACATATTTTAGGAGAAACAGACCAAAAATATAAGGCAAAAATCTGGACATTCTGAGAAAATCTGGACATTTGAGGGGTATGTGAGGAATGTATCTGTGTGTGTGTGTGTGTGTGTGTGTGTGTGTGTGTGTGTGTGTGTGTGTGTGTGTGTGTGTGTGTGGGACAGAGAGAATGGGCTGTATATAAAATTGTGGTGTTTCACTTGCTTATTATTTTTTAAGCACTATTATTATTTTTTATATATGTCTGATGTAAAATGCTTCCTCCAACACCATTAACATATACTACAACAAGTATGAATCATTAGGCAGGTGAACTATTTTACATCAAAAATATATTAAAAAAATAAAATAGTACATAACAAATACATAAGTTAGTAAAACACAACAATTTTACAGAGAGCTCATTGTCTAAGCAAAATAATGCCCTCCAGGGTGTGTGTTAATGTGTAATTAATTCCCTTCCAGGGGTATAGAGGCCCTTCACCTGCAGCATCAGGCCTCACAGCACCCCTGGGCAGGCATTAATTACATATTAACACACACCCTGTCAGGTATTATTACTTGCTTAACTTCCTGCTGTCACTTGTGAGCATTTTTTACATGTAAAGCAGCTGGCTGAAGGCCCCTTGGAAAGGATTTTCATTTGGTAAATGTGAAATGGAAACAGTATATAAAAAGATATATCATATTTTACTTTTGTCATTTACTATGTAAAAGTGCGGAGGTGACACTAATTGTTATACCAGTTTAAAGTCAGTTAATTAATCTGGTTTATTAAGGTGCTTATATGACTAAGCACTTTATGAAGAATCATGTGGTTATATGACTAAGCACTTTATGAAGAATAATGAAGTGAAGAAATTCTAATAAAAGGTTCAATGGAGAAGCTTAATTATAAATTAAACTTAAGCAAACATTAAAACAAGATGTCAGAATTCATAATACACAGAGGATAGTTGGTTTTCTATAAGGCAGTGACTCACTGAACAAAGTCATGATGTACAATGAGCAGTAGTTTAATTTAAAATGTGGAATTTAGCTACCACATGAAATGGTGGCTCACAAAGCGCAAGAGTCAAGCACAGAGTACGCTTGAATTAAATCAAATTAAGTATAAGTCCTAAGTTATTGGTATAACATTCAGATGCACCACATTTGAGTAAAATAAGAATCCAACATGAAAAATTGTCCTACACTCTAAGCTGACTTTTTTTGAATGGCTACACATCATAATTTTTTAGAATGTTTTTTTTTTTAAACTCATGGACTTATGTTATTACAGTTAATGTGAGATCACTGTAAGCCTTTAAGTGTGAGTTTTCTTTTTTTCACTGCTTTGTGACTGCAGAATCATTATTGTTAGGTAAGAGGTTGTCAGAAGTGCTGGAGTGTTTGTCCACTGTAAAAGTGCTTTTTAGTGTCTTTTTTCATTTTATGAGTTAAGTTTCATATGATTAAAAATAATTGATGAAACTGTGACGACCGTGCCCTGGCCCAGCAATCAAGGAGCCTCAATCCTCACCACTAATACCAGGGATCTCATATAAGAAGAAAGGATAACAAATGTACACAGTAAAGTAAAATTTCCCTTAAGTGCACACAGAGATCACAGTCAGTCTGGGGCTGGTTTCTCCCTTGCTCTCCAGGTCCCCAATAAGACTCCCCACTGGCACAGCTATAGGGTCCAAATCTCAGTCTAGCTGGCAAACTAACCTCCAGTACCCTCTCTGTCCCACCAGTGCTTCATGTCCCTGCCCAGGTAGCTGACACACCACACACACTTTCCGATAAGTATTTATAAAACTTCACAGACACTCCTGGGAAAGGCTGACACAGATTCTCCAGCTGTGCCCCTTTATCCAGACTATACGGTAGTAATTTCTGCCACCACCAGCTAATACTTAGCTACCCAAAAGCCCTTAAAAGGGTGTCCAATTATTACTGTGCAATATTATTATCTAATTGGTAATGTGACTATTCAGTCTAAGGTTTATTAGAGTGGCTTATTACAATAAACTCTATAAATATGCAATGTACTCTAGAGCTTATTTATCTTTACAGAAACCAGCCACAGGTAAAGGGTTTTAAAATATTTAATAATAAATACTTAAAAACACAAGGCAATACTACTACACCACAGTGATATCTAAGAGCTCAGAGATAACACAGAAACTTAAAACAATACAGTAGGAAAGTTCTGATATAACAGAAAAACACTTATCTAACTTTCTTCTAAGTTCTTAGCTATTACTACAAGAAAACATACTTCTAAGACACTACTTACATAAGGCAACAGACAGAGTGCTGATAAGTGGGATATCAAGATCAAAATGCTCACAGTCTCTCTCTGAACAATAGTTTTAAACTCACTAACAAACATCTTTGCTAGGCCCTTGCAAATTACATCATTTTGACACTTAGTTTTTTCCAGTATTCACATTACATCATTTTGACACTTAGTCTGGAGTTCCCAGGCAAACAAACTGCATTATTTAGCAAGCTAACACCTTCTCAGGAAACTACAACAATAAAAGACATTTCACATGTACACTAGCAATTATTCCTCAAGTTCAAACAATATAAAGAATGTGTTCAGCCAGCCACTTCGGCACCATTATTTAGATAATTTTAACTTCAAAGGACATTTGAAATGTTTGGCTTAGTTTTTCTTACAGCAGATGGCAATATTAAAACAATCTTGAAGTTCATATTTTACAGTGTTTTCTTTCATTTAAGAACACAAGCCTGTATTTTACATTTATATATACAAATGATAGAATTATGTATCAAATTCTATTTGACTAGGCTGGCAGCCTTCACCCATCTTCCCCCAATATTCACATCTCTTCCCCTCTGGAGAACTCAAGCTAGTTTTTCAAGTGACCCTTGATAAATGCCACTTGAGAGGGTTAGGTCTATTTGAGTGTACCTCACCCCATTCCCTGTTTTGAGAGCCCATCTGCATTGACATTGCTACTCCCACTGTTATGCTGCACTGACATATCATATCCTTGCAACCCCAGGCTCCATCTTAGCAACTTGGTATTTTTCTGACTGGCTCTGGTTAACCATGTTAGAGGGTTATGATCTGTCATTACAGTGAATTTTCTTCCATACAGATAAGGTTGAAGTTTCTGCAGTGCCCACACTATGGCTAGACATTCCTTTTCTACAGCTGCATAGTATTCTTCCTTGGGTTGGAGCCTACGACTGAGATAAACCACTGGATGCTCTTCCCCCTCTGAAGAAATCTGGCTAAGTACAGCCCCCACCCCATGGTTCGAAGCATCCACCTGCACCACAAATTCTTTGCTGTAATCTGGACTGGGTAAAACTGGGGGGTCTTCCCAAAGCTTCTTTAAGCTTCTGAAATGCCTCTCACATGCTGGGGTCCACACTACCTTATCTGGCCTGTTCTTCCTTGTCAGGTCTGTGAGGGGTGCAGCTATGGTATTATAACTGTGGACGAACTTTCTGCAGTACCCTGCTGTCCCTAAGAATGCCCTCACCTGCTTTTTGGTAACAGGTGCAGGCCATGCCTGAATAGCTTCCACTTTGGCCAGTTCTGGCCTTATCTTACCACTCCCCACTCTATGTCCTAGGTTGGAGACTTCTGCCATACCCACCTGACAATTGCTTGACTTAACGGTCAACCCTGCCCTCTGTAGTCTGCCCAGCACTACCCTGACATGCTGAAAGTGCTCTGGCCAGGAATGGCTGTCGATGGCAATATTATCTAGGTAAGCAAGGGCAAACCCTCCTGCTTCTGCTAGGATATTATCCACCAGCCTCTGGAAAGCCACTGGGGCATTCTTCATCCCAAAGGGCATCTTTGTGAACTCATACAAGCCAAAAGGAGTCACAAAGGCTGACTTCTCTCTAGCACTGGGGGTCAAGGGCACCTGTCAGTAACCCTTGGTAAGATCAAGGGTTGTAAGATACTTAGTCCCACACAGCTGCTCTAGGGCCTCATCTGTCCTAGGCATGGGGTAAGCATCTGACTCTGTGTGACTATTTAATTTCCTGTAATCCACACAGAACCTGGTGCTGCCATCCTTCTTTGGCACCAGCACTACTGGCGAGGCCCAGGGACTGTTGGACTCTTGAATCACCCCAAGTTCCAATATCTCCTGTACCTCTTCCCTCAGAGCCTGTTTGACTCTCTCAGGCACCCTATAAGGGGTCTGCCTAATAGGCCTTTGGGGTCCTGTATCCATCTGGTGCTGCACCAGATGTGTGCACCCTGGTTTCCCAGTGAATATGTCCCCAAATTCCTGCAACACTGCTCATATTTCTTGAACCTGGGTATGAGATAGTTGCTGGAACATTGCTACCCCTTCCACCGAGGTGGCAGCCTGATCCTCACTGAGGAGATCAGTCCCCAGATCTCCCACAGACTCCTCCTGCAATCCACTGCAAATGCTCAGCACAAGAGGCTCTCTATCAGTGTAAGGTTTCATCATGTTAACATGGTACAATCTGTGCCCCTGCCATCTGCCTAGCACTTCCACTATGTAATTAATATCACTTACCTTTCTTACCACTTTGTTGGGTCCCTCCCAAGCTGCTTGCAGCTTGTTGTGTCTGACAGGAATGAGAACCATCACCTGCTGCCCCACAGCATATTCTCTAGCTCGAGCATTCCTGTCATACCACACCTTTTTTCTGTTGTTGGGCTCCTGCCAGGTTCTCCTGGACCAAGCCCATGAGTTCCCTGAGCCTTGTCCTGAGGTTTAGGACATATGCCACAACAGACTCATTGTGAGACTCACACTCACCTTCCCACTCATCTCGAATTAAATCTAGAGGTCCCCTCACCCTATGCCCATACAACAACTCAAAGGGTGAAAAACCTGTGGATTCCTGGGGAACCTCTCTGTAAGCAAACAACAGATGGGGCAAATATTTGTCCCACTCCCTCTTAAACTGATCTGCAAATGCCCATAGCATGGACTTGATTGTAGAGTTTAACCTCACAAAAAGACCATTAGTCTGCGGATGGTAGGGAGTGGTCTTCATGTGCTTCACCCCACAAGACTTCCACAGACAAGCCATCAGGTTTGACATGAAAGTGCCACCTTGGTCAGTCAGTATTTCTTTTGGGAAACCTACCCTGCTGGAAATCTCTAACAAAGCATTTGCCACCTTCTCTGTCTCAATGGAGGACAAAGCCATTGCCTCAGGGTATCATGTAGCATAATGAACTACCACTAGGATATACTTTTTCCCTGTGGAACTTGGGGTACTCAGAGGCCCCACAATATCCATAGCTACCCTCTGAAATGGCTCCTCAATCATAGGCAAAGGCATCAAAGGAGCCCTCACCTTGTGTCCTGCCTTGCCTACCTTTTGGCACTGCTCACAGGTCATGCAGTACCCTGTTACATCTCTGGAAATTCCAGGCCAATAGAAGTTCTCCATAATATACCTCTTTGTACATTTTATGCCCATATGACCTGCAAAGGGAATATCATGGGCTATGGCTAGAAGCGCCAGATGGCAGGCTCTAGGCACTGCCAACTGCTGTACTCTCTCACCTTCTAAGGGGTCCACTCTCTATATAGTAACCCTTTGTTCCAGTATACAGATTCCCCCTTCCCTTGAGAATCAGGTGCCTCCCTAGCTACCTGCCTCAGGCCTTGCAATGTAGGGTCTGAGATCTGAGCCTGTCTCAACTCTCTCCTTGTAACCCTTCCCAGCTCCCCTTCCACAGGAAGTCTGGCATCCTCTGACAGTGGTGCCTCCCTGTCAGCCTGGGTACTACTACTCACCTCTACCTTTGCAGTTACCCTGTCCAAAGGAACATCAGTACCCACAAGCAGCTGTAGCCCACATTCAGTCTCACTGCTACAAAGTAGCTCCCTCCTTGAAGTAACCACCTCAGCAGTCCTGACTGCAAGTATGCAGTCTGTTTGGGTCTCCCCCAGGCTACCAGACCCACATGCTTGTCTCCTAACCTCACTGCATATAACTGCATAAGTACATGGTACTGCCTCATCAAACTTCTTCCCTCTCAGGACATCTGCAGGATGGTAGTTCCATACCCCTTTTGTCTCAAGACAATCCACTATTGGCATTTTGTCTTTTCCCACTTACTGGCTCCCTCACCTTTGGTTCCCCACCTTGACTTTGTGGACACCTGTATGCCACATGGCCCCACTGGTTGCATTCAAAACATTTAACCCTAGCTCCTGAATGTGTACCTGGACTAGTGGCTTCCCCTGCTACTGGCAGATTATGTTGTGGCAGTCTGTGCTGCCCACCATGGGTTCCTTTACACTGATGAGCAGTACTGGGGGTCCCCTTCCTGTGCAGGGTTGCCCTGCTGGCCAGGTATAGGACTCCCTTCTTCCCCAACTCATCTGAAGTAGCACATTGTCTATCAGCTAACCAGATCCTCATGTCCTCAGGCAAAATGCTAAGGGCTTGTTCCCTCACCAAAAGGTCTGCCGGCCATTCAAAAGTGGTGACCTGACATCCACTCACCCACCTATGAAAATAAGTGCTTAGTTCAGCAACATATTCACACACATTTTCATCTGCCTTGCGTCTATGCTCACAAAACTTTTTCAGGTGTTAGCTTAAAACATTCTAACAGACATTTTTACAGCAGTATAATCAAAACAGACAGAGTCAGGCATTTGTGATATACAAGTTACAGCTTTCCCATGGAGTAAGGGGGTCAGGAACCATACCCAGAGCCTTTGGTCAACACTATACTGTTTGAATATCTTTTCAAACATATGAATGAAACTATCAAAATTATCCCCCTCTTTAAATCACAGAAACTTAAAACAATACAGTAGGAAAGTTCTGATATAACAGAAAAACACTTATCTAACTTTCTTCTAAGTTCTTAGCTATTACTACAAGAAAACATACTTCTAAGACACTACTTACATAAGGCAACAGACAGAGTGCTGATAAGTGGGATATCAAGATCAAAATGCTCACAGTCTCTCTCTGAACAATAGTTTTTAAACTCACTAACAAACATCTTTGCTAGGCCCTCCCAAATTACATCATTTTGATACTTAGGTTTTTCCAGTATTCACAGTACATCATTTTGACACTTAAGTCTAGAGTTCCCAGGCAAACAAACTGCATTATTTAGCAAGCTAACACCTGCTCAGGAAACTACAACAATAAAAGACATTTTACATGTACACTCTAGCAATTATTCCTTAAGTTAAAACAATAGAAAGAATGTGTTCAGCCAGCCACTTCGGCACCACTGCTTAGATAATTTTAACTTCAAAGGACATTTGAAATGCTTGGCTTAGTTTTCCTTACAGCAGATGGCAATATTGCAACAATCTTGAAGTTCATATTTTACAGTGTTTTCTTTCATTTAAGAACACAAGCCTGTGTTATTACATTTATATATACAAATGATAGAATTATGTATCAAATTTGATTTGACTATGCTGGCAGCCTTCACCCATCTTCCCCCAATCTTCATAGAAACATTAATTACAGTAAAGTAGTTTGACTGAACACAGGAAAAGTACATGAAACCTCTTTTGTTAAGATTGTCGTCCTCTATATACTCTAATTTAGTAACAGTACCATAGAACTCGCAACTGTAAAAATGGGAAACTCCAGACATCAAAAGGCTAATGGAAGCCAAAGTCAGAATCAGAATGGCAACAAAGCTAATTAAAAACTGCCTGTCAGTACTTGGAAGCAAACTCAAGCAGACAAACAAGCAAAGACAAGTAAAACAAATAAACAAAAATAATAATTTAATTTTATATTGTTGTTTATTATTCATGACATATATACAGTAGTATGAAGTGAGGACTTTCTGATCTGAATATACGTGTTGTGTGAACAAATTAATACCATTAACTATGCAACAGATTATGATTCATTCAGCATAATTAAAAGCATGGGGTGGGGAGAAAGCTTGAGATCTGTGTTAGGAATCATTTGACCTGGCAAATACAGTGAACATGAAATATCTTTCTATGTTAATGTGTTTAATAAAAAATAGCAACAGAAGGTATTCTTTTTTGTATCATCAATTGCAGTTTATAGTCATATTTCTCATTATTTTTGTATTCCTTTGTTCCTTGTATCAGTGGATTATTTCATAAAGGACATGGTCAGTTTAGACCTAATATGCACTATGTGTGGAGTAGGTGTAGTAGTGTATTTGTTTAGAATGTTGCCAATGATGTGCAGGTCAGGCATCTCATTATATAAGCCTCAGAACATATTCCTACCTCAGTGCATTGTGTTCATCGTAAGACAGTGTTCTATGTAATGAGCTCCATGGAGAAACACAACAATGAAGATGGCATAAAACTGTTTTGCTAATATCTGCTTGGCATCCTTTATTAAGGAAACAGATCAGAAGACAAAATTACATTTCATAAGCAATTCACAGTAGGCAGGAGCTCTATTTGAGCTGTTTACTGTTGTTAATATTTAGTTAATGAAACACTAGCACAGGGTGACATTGTAATACATCAGTACATTTTCAAAGAATAAAAGCAAGATTGTCTTTAAGTGATACTGAAAATAAAAAAAAATAGAGTACACACTTTGCTTGCTGAATAGCAAGCCTCGTTTTGTATCTATCTGTTAAAACTTTATTCACATTTTAGCTATATCAAACTCTAATGTTCATTCCCCCTCCATCTTTTTGCATGAAATCTGCAGAGGCTATGTATTTGACTACCTTCTTCCAGGTGATCCTTCCTTGTGGACGATTTCCCTGGAGCCATAATGAAAATTTCTCTGGCAACTGTAGTCATGACCTTTTCCCCTCAAAGGCAACCACTGCGACAAACAGAGCCATTTTCCCCTTTAACATTGATTTTCCCTTATCTATAAATTACAGAAGAAACAGCAAGAAAGGTCATATTATTGTAAATGTCAGAATATTACTAATGTTAGAATGAAAAAAAAATGAAGATACCATCGTGGCCTGCAAGTTTTAACAGAACTTGAAAGTACAGAGGGAAATGTTTCTTGGTTAAATAAAGTACTGAACTTATCTTCTAAATTCACCGTGGTCTCTTTTAATAATGAAAATGTCTGCAATACATTGGAGTATTTGAACCTTATTGATCCTGCTGGAAGTTATAAAGACACAATGGTGTTTATTCTGTCATTTTTTGAAAACATGTATGACATCTCATCTCCATATGCATATGAAATAAGTGATATTGCTACAGATATTAAATCCTTATATTATTTATATTAAAAGTATTAGAAGACAACAAAGCTGAATAATAGGCAGATACATTATAATAAGGATACAGTAGTTGACCTGATATCTCATATGTAAAAATGATCTAGTCTCTCTTAATATATTAGCTACATTTCTTAAAGCTTTCCCTGTTAAGTGACATTAGACATGTGCAAAGCATTTTGTTAGGCCCACACAATTATTAAAAAACTTTAATTTGCAATGTGTTACATTTAAGCTCTGAATCTAACCATCTAGCACTGAATGCAGTGGTTACTAACATTTGCCAAACTGTGCTGTGGCTCAATACTAATTATTCTATTTACTATCAACTAAGGTATGTAACTGAATTACAAACACTGGTTGCGAGCTCTGGTTACCAGGCAACCTAGGAGTGGCAGATACAATAACCATTGATAGAAAACCGACAATTGATCAATGGCATGAAAACATAGTTTCTGGGTACACTCTTATTGTCAGAGCATCTAGCCCATACTTCTTTGCTGTGTTCACTTCATGCTGATAACATATGGAATTGCAGTAACAGCTGTAAGAGCATGTTTGGCCCCGGAAGAGACATAGCAGTACTACATAATGAGAAAGAGTAAACTTTGTAGTAATGCAATCCAATATAGATTGTGTGTATTCCTCTGGAGGCAGCAGTATCACTGAATGTCCAAGTCCTGGAACTTTTTAATCTTGTGAAGCTCATACCTACAGTAAATGGTAACTGTGAACAAACTGGATGCACTTTTTCTTGATATGTGGTCTGGTCTGCTAAGAGAACATCCTCGCTGACCTTATTTACAGTGACAACTAGGGACTTGATTAATGTCATTGCTGCCACATTTTTACTAGGGATAATAGGGACTTTCAGCCTAGTTTTTAATTTTTTTCTGCTTTGTCACGCAAATTTGCTGGGGTGGGCATAGCCAGGTTTTGCATTATTTTATAGTACATGTGTTGCTGCAAAAAACTGAAAGATTGTATCAGGGTAGATAAGTATTCTTTTTGTTCTGCCACTTTATCAGCAACACAGTAAAGTAATTAAATATTGCTGAGATATTGCTGTGATTGTACATTTTTTTCAGTGAAGCAAACAGCTTTCTTCATACCATCACCTCCACAGAAATGACCTGGAATAGATGCATCCCATAGATGCAGAGAGCAGTGTTCTTACCCTTGTAGGTTGCATTTAGAATCATGCCCTTAATGCAATGATTCAACATGTGGAATATCACTTGCCTTGAAGGGTTGCCCAGTACCTGTCTGTATTTTGAAGTAGTGGTCAGATTGTAAAAAAAAACCTAACACATTGTTTATGTTCCTAAAGAAATTACTGTTACTTCAAGTAATCATTTACAACTGCTGATATGCAGTGATCATTGGGTTATAAAGGAAAATGTGTTGCTAGATAATTCTGCCAAACTGAAATCTAAACCAATGCAGGTTAATTACAGATTATATGGAAGCAAAACAGTCACTATGTAAAACTAACTGGAGTGAGGTGTTGAGTGGAAAAACAGCAGATGGAATGTGGAAAGTTTTGAAGGAGAAATTGTTTGAGTGCAAACAATAAAAAAAAATGTTTAACATCAGGATCTAGGCGTACAGCCTCAGGGGGATATATTTCCATAAGAACACAATATCTGACTAAGGTGAGAGACAAAAATATAAGAAATGGAAGAGAGGTTGAACTACAACTTTGAAAACTGAAATAAACAAGCTGGACAAAAAGATTAAGCATAGTGTGAGACTAGATCAAGAAAAATTTGAAGAAAATTTATATAAAGATATTGAGCATAGTAGGAGACCTTTTTATAGATACATAAGATGTGGAAGGAGTAAAGATACACAAATTGATAAATTGTGTGCTGATTCTAAAATTTATTTTCAGAAGCAACAGATTATATATATATTTACAAAATCTTATGGAAAACAGTTTGGCTTCACAAAAGGGGTGATAAGTTGTCCTAGTGACATCCATATAACCGCAGATACTGGAAAAATTAGATTATATTGAAAAAGAACTGCACAAACTGGATCCAAACAAAGCACAGGGAGGAGATGGAATTAGTAACAATGACTTGAGAACACTTCAGCAAGAACTTATGGTACCATTATATCTGTTATTCACTAGGTCATATAAATATGGGGAGATTCCTCAGTACTGGAGACATGCGCTTATTGAACTTGTCTTTAAGGGAAAGGGGAATAAGACAAACCCAAAGTCTACTTTCATGTTGTGGAAATACTGGAGAAGGTAATATTGGATAAGTTATTGTCAGAACTGGATAGGTTGGGACTTGAAACCATATATCAGCATGCATATGTTGAAAACAGATCTATTGCCACTTGTAACATGACATTCTATAACAATATAATAACAGCTATGAATGAAAAATTGTGTTGTGATGTAATTGATATAGATTTAACTTCATAGGGTCATAGACAAAACACTGATCAATAAATTAGTACAAGTAGGTATTGATGTACTCTTGATAAGATCGATAGCTGCATGGCTTACAAATAGGACATGGTAAGTATCATACAGCAAATGGAAAGGTGAAATCCTTGGTTACAGTCAGAGTGTCCTACAGGGCTTTGTCCTAGACCCTTACTTGTTTAGATTGTATCTTTCAGACCTAACTTTTTAATGTGAGGTGTTCTACAGTCTATATGTAGACGACCTGAAATTGGGTAAACTGATTACGTGTGTTACAGATAAAGCATGTCTACAAAATAACTTAACTAAATTAACTCATCTGAGATATTCTACAGTCTATATGCAGACGACCTGAAATTGGGTAAACTGATTACATGTGTTACAGATAAAGCATGTCTACAAAATAACTTAACTAAATTAACCATTTGGGCACAGGTGAAAAATATGCTGATAAATACATCAAAAACTAAGCATATGAGATTTGGGAGACATAAACTGAAAGGCGAACATTTAATACAGCCCACACTGACTGAAACTGATTGAAAAGGACCTGAATGTATGGGTAGATTCAGCTATGAGGTTTTCTAATCATATCAACCAATTGGTTAATGATATTTACAGAACTATAGGTTGTATAAAAAGATTTATAAAGTCTAGAAAATCAAAACTGATGAAGTCATTGTTTGTTAGTTACATTAGACTCAAACTTAAGAATGGGATAATAATATGGAAACCATATAAGAAAACAAGCATGAGTAAACTGGAAAGAGTACAGCAGAAATATACCAAGGGCATCCACAGATGTGAAAATTCAAGTTATTATGAAAGACTAAAATATCTGAACTTGTACAGTGTCTTTTATAGATATCTAAGATCTTATTCAGGTATATATATATCGGGCATTTAGAGACAACTACCTCTGGGAATGTTTGGGGTTATCAAAAAGTACTAGAGAATCATCAGACAACCTATGTTTACATATAAAAATGATAAGTGTACTAATTGGTTCTCTAACAGTGTAGCTGATGCATGGAACAGGCTACCAAATTACATTAAAGCAAGTACTAGTTTAGATATTTTTAAGAACAGCCTGGACAAATTATGGGAACAAATGTTTTGGCATATTGGCAGGCTAGAAGGGTATTAATGCCCATGCTTGAAATATTTGTATGTATGTATGTGTGGTGTGCTTTCTCAATGACAATGTCACCAGGAAGCTTCCCGGTCACATTCCGTTCTCTTTTTAGGAATGCCACCATGTCTGCACCTTCATACCCTTATGCAAACCCAATAACCATAACATGTCTGCTGTCTGTTCTCATGATTATTGAGTTTTTCTTGCAGACTATTAATTCTGCTTGAAAACCATTAACATGGGCATCTTGCAAGTATGCAGCCTGCATTGGTACATCAGGTTCTAGAATCCTTTTTTTGAAGCCCATGCTCAAAGATCTATCTTCTTAGTGTTTAGCAACAGTTTCTGTTTGTATAGATGCATCCTATTGCACATCATTTAAAATTATAGGTTATTTATCTAGTTTGTCTCCTAAGGCACACTGTGATACAGTCTTGGCCATGCTCAACACAAGGTCACTCTGCCTGGGATGCTACAGAACAGGAAACATAGTGTAGTCAGCCATCTTCTCACTACTTTTGTTAAATGGCATACTGACTGTCAGGGTAAGTCTAATACAAATTTGACATCTAAAATATTTCACAATGAAGGGTTCTTTCCTGGCTTAAATGAACATATTATTCCATGCCCATAGAACTTAAAGAAACAATTGAGTGTACTCACACCACCACTGTGGCTAGCTCTACCCCCCCTTATTTCACTCTTTATTACTGAATGAATGATTAGTACCAACACCGAGCACTGAAGAAAATTCAGCATGAATTTAGGCAATATAGAAGACTATCTGGATGTCTGTTAGAATGATCTTCCAAAATCTAGCTTAAAATGAGACTTACGAAAAGATAAACTGGAAAAACAAGCAAGTCAAAGATCTTGCATACAAATGCGACTCTAAGATTTCACTAAACTGGATTTTGATAATTGCTATGTTCCTGAATAATATGTGTACAGCAGGATTCAGAAAAAGGGATTTTAACCTTTTTCTAAAATAAGCTGAAGTCAGCGTTTATTAACTATTACCTGTTGTTACAAGGATTCTCCATGAAATGAGAAATACTGAGAGTTTTGCTTCTATGTAAAAAATATAAAGTGTCATTTTGCTCAAATTAAGCAATACAAGTTTTATTTGGTGAACTCTTCTTTGTGGAAATGTACTACATCCATGTCAAAAGCCTGTCAGCAAAGATGGATGGCTTGGAACCAAGGTCTTCACTGCACATTTTCTGAAAACCACATATTTTTTCAACCTTACATCCACAGACAGTCCTACAGGATTGTTTTCAGATAGTCAAAGTCATCATACAGTTATTGATTTTTTGAAGAAATGCATTTCAGGTCCTCACATTCATTTTTCAATGTGCAATACTACAATGTCAGGTGATCTTATGTAACATGCTTTATTACAAACAGACAAATGAAATATATTGTTTAAAACTAAGCCATGACAGGCTTTTAACCTCACCTACCAAACAGCGTCACATTTATGAAATAACTCCAGAGTATTGTCACATATATAGCTATATGACAAATAAATAGCATTATATGTAACAGTGACGTTAAAGGAATTTACTAATAATGGGATTAGTGCATCATGTGACCCTTACAGATGGTCAGTTCATTAAAGGTTCTTGTCAAATTGACATCATGTCTAATACCTCTTCACTCATTGATCTTGACCACTTGTTTTAAGTTTTCTGTTGAAGTGCACTGCATGGTATTAGAATTAAACATACCTTGGCAAAGGTTGCTGTGCTGCTTTTGTTTTTCTTATAATTTTAGTTTGTTTAAGGCAGTTAGTATATTTTATACATTCCAAATTATATCTCCAGTCTTTTGTTTTTCATTCTATAGCCCCATCATTATCATCATTAGCAGTGTTCTCATTGGTGATGAAAAAAAATCACAGCTGCAGTTCCGGCTATGGATTTAAATTCTTATACTTTATTTTACCATAAACAACTGCAGTGTTGAAGAACTGAGTCAAAAGCTTTACTATTACAAATACTAATTCACACTTTTATTTTTCATTTTCAAGTGAAGCACCAATCCCTTAGCTAAATTTCTTTAATTTATGGCTTAAAATGTCTTCACTACAACCACCAATGTCTTTCATACTTAATGGAAATTTGTTATTAAATTAGAAACTATACTGTGGAGTTGAAGATAAGACAGAAAAATGCAGTGTGCAGTTTCCCTTTATGTTGCATTTGAGGAAAGAATTATTCTATTTAACATGTTAACCTTGAGAAAGATAGGGGGAATTCAATAAAGCCTACACAGATGGATTTTCAAAGTATCTTGCTAAAGTAAGGGAAAACAGCTCTTGTACTTTACAAAAAAAGCACCAAACCAGGCATGTCCACGAGTCAGCTTCCGGTGATTTCTCATGTCCACCTGGTGAATCTGGGCATACTGGGTCAATGCAGCAATTGCCTCATGTACACAGACAACCCTCTCCTCCTATCACCCAACACTACAACCTGCGAGAGATGCACTTACATAGCCAAACTGGAAGCAAAGCTCTCTACACCCAAGATTCTGCTAGACAATCAAGAGGAGAAGGTTAACACCCGCACTACACCTCAGGCAATACATAGCCCTTCCAAACCCACACCACCAACACCGTCACATAGCAACACTAAACCCTCATATGAGGAGGCCCTTTACAGTAGCTTGCCCAAGCAACAAGGACCTCCAAATCTGAAACACAAACAAACACCAATCACAACCAAAGTGTCACATAGCTCACAACACCAGTGTGCCACCCAACAACCGCCCCTAAGGCAAGACAATGTACCCAATACTTTAGTCATAGGTGACTCTATAGTCAGGCACACTGATGTCCCACTCACCAGGCTGAACAAGGAGAAAATTACAGTCAGCTGACTGTCGGGTGCCAGGATCTGTCATATAACGCATGCATTCAAGTCACTCCACAACAAGTACAAATATGACCCTGTCATTGTCCATGTTGGAGTGAATGATTTGAGATGTACCTCCCTGGACTACATGAAAAGAGACAAGGAAGAGCTCTTGGATCATGTGGCCCAGGCAGGTATGACTCTAGCCCTGAGTAGCATCCTGCCTTCACCCAGAACGATACCACAGTATAAGGACAAAATTATTGACTTCAACAATTGGCTAAGCTTCTGGTGTCATTCAAAGGGGAGCCAGTATCTGTCTGCCTAGGATGACATGATAGACCACAGTGCTTTGCCAGAGATGGTCTGCACCTGTCGCCTCTGGGATTCAGGTTACTGGCTAAGGCTCTTGCCACCCCTATAGTGCCTTTTTAGGCAAAGTTCAAAAGACAAAACCACCATCGTAACAGGTACAAGCATGCAAAATCTGAAGGTAATGCTACTCAGTGCTAGAAGTCTAAACTTCAAAATGCACTCTCTTGAGGCACTTCTAAAAATGGAGAACATCAATATCTGTGCAGTAACTGAGACCTGTTTCAAGGCTCCAGAGAGCACTCCTGCAATACCAGGCTACAACTCTTACCATATTTTTCTGCCCCCGAACCAGGACCGAAACACTAAAGGTAGAGGAGTGTCCATATTCACCAAGGATATTCACACCATCAGGTTAGTTGCCCAACACAATGCATCTGAAATTCTCCAGGTGCAACTAACACTAGGTAAGACTGCAATCCAAATTGCAGCTTGCTACAGATCTCCCACCATGCCCCAAGATTGTCACTACACCTTAGGGAGCTGGTGTAGAGGGATAAGGCTGTGAGTTGTAGTTCCTGTGGTACAGAGTTTGATTCTTCACCTACTCTGTAACCCTTGAGAAACTTATTGGAGTTAGAGAGGGCAGCCTAATGGTTAAGGTGTTTGCCTTACAAGCACAAGATGCAGGGTTTGAGTCTCACAAGGGATAACTGGCTAGGCTTAAAATGGCTCGCAAAGGCAGTTAGCTTAGTAATAATCTATGAATCTATGAATACTGAAAAATATTAAGATACAACCAAACACCCTAATACTGGGTGATTTCAACTACCCTGCCATTAATTGGGAAAACTGCTCGTGTATCAACACATTTACCCAATGGTTCTTGGAATTCATAAATTCCAATGCCCTGGGTCAACTAATCCATAGTCCCACCAGGGGCTCCAATATCCTAGACCTGGTAATTAACAACATGGGAAATTGATGCTCCACACCTATGGCTGCCCCCTCGTTGGTCAGGTCTGACCATAAGCTATTCACCCTTGACATCCACATCCCGTCCCCACCCCCCAGTAAGGAAACACCTCTAAAAAACTTCTCCAAAGCCAACTTCATGCTACTCAAGTCAGAAGTGACAAACTTAATGACACCCATGCAGACAGGAACTGAAAGTTCGACTGCTGAATCCTACACTAAGGCACCGTATGAGCACATTCATTCGTGCATGAATTGTGCCATCCCAAATAAAACCAAGGTGCTCTCCTCCAAAAAAAGGAAGTCAATCTGGTGGTCCCCTGCCATAAACAAACTTTATAACAAAAGGAAGAAACTGTTGCAGAAAAGAGGAAAATCCCAGGATGCAAAAAACTCCCTCACCAGCTTCAGTAAGAAGCTGAGATCCCTCATAAAATCCTCCAAAGCTAGTTATGAAAATAAAATTGCCAAAGATACCAAAGACATCCGCAATGCATTCTATAGCTATGTCAATAATCTAAATGGCAATGCTCAGATCTGCTCTGAGCTACAACAGAATGACATTAAATATACTGATCCCAAGGATATTGCCAATATCCTGGCAGATTGATTCAGTGCCAACTCCACCCCCTCTCACCCCCTAAAGGGCCCATCTCAATACTGAAAGACTGTCAAATTCCAGTATTAATGACCACACAGGTAAAAAACACACTCTCCAAAGCTAAGAATACAGCATCCATGGGACCAGACGACATCCTGGGCTGTGTACTACAAGAACTACAAAATGAACTGGCATCTCACCTAAGTGTCATGTTTAATCATAGCCTCACCTCAGGCTTCATGCCCACTTAGTGGTGCACAGCTACAGTTATCCTACTCCACAAGGAGGGATTCAACTTGGATTCTGGGAACTACCACCCCATCAGTCTGACAAGCTTGATCTGCAAGGCCATGGAACGTATTATCATGGAACTTGTAAACAAAGACATTGGCAACCTTCAAACACTGGACCCCACCCAGTTTGGGTTCGTGAAGGGCCGATCTTGTCTCATGAACCTGATTGACTTATTCAAATCAGTCTCCAGAGCTGTGGATGAGGGTAAGGTGGTCCACACAGCCTATCTGGACATCGCCAAGGCCTTAAATACCATCCCCCACTCTGGAATCATTGATAAACTTACTAAGCTGGGCATGAATCCCTATGTTACTCGATGGATTGCCAACTGGCTTACTGACAGAACCCACACTGTAAAAGTAGCCAACTCCAAATCCAACTCCAGACAAGTGACAAGTGGAGTACCTCAGGGTTCAGTCCTGGGACCACTCTTATTTGGCATCTACTTCTCTGAAGTACAGGCCAACACTAAGGGACAAAGTTCACAGATGACTGCAAACTGGGAGCCATTATTGAATCCCCAGATTATGTGAATATTCTACAAAAGGGCCTTACAGAAACAGATGCTTGGTGCAAGAGCCATGGGCTCAAGCTCAATGCCAAGAAATGTATAGTTATCCCCTTTGGGAAAAAACATGTACCCGTGAATTACCAGATAGGTGGCAGTACACTAAACACCGAAAGTGTGATAAGAGACTTAGGGACACAGGTGGACAGTGGTCTCACCTTCGATAACCACATTGCCACAACAGTCAGGAAATCCTTCTATGTGGCACACCTCATCAGTAAGGGCTTTTCATCCAGAAAAAAGAAAGTCATTGTCTCACTGTACTCATCCCTCATTAGACCCATTATAGAATACAATGCCCCATTTAGTATATGTCTCTCAAGACAACTGCAACAACTGGAAAGGCCACAGAAATACCTCACTAAAAGAATCACAGGCCTAAAGCAGATGCCCTATGCTGACCATCTTAAAAAACTCCAGCTATACTCTGTCGCATATTGTCTACTCAGAGGTGATCTCTGCTTAACATACAAGGCCATGTCAAACCCAGAGCTGTTGGACATGCTACACTTAAAGAAATCCCAATCTTTCAGAGCCACACGCTCCAGGGATCTAAACCTTGTCATCACAATGAACAAAACATGCTGGAGGGATAGGTTCCTGACCCAAAGACTCCCCAGACTCTGGAATAGACTGCCCATACATGTCAAGCAGAGTGCCTCTTTGGGCCTATTCAAAAGGAACCTTAACGATTAGATGGAAGATAGGAAATTTACCACTAGGATCACGTCAGTCGCCCTACTAGACAGGGGTCCAGGGAAGTAAATATTGTGAGAAGAAATAGCCAGGGAATTGTTATGGCTAGGCTTGTATAGGCCCTAGGGCCGATAGCCTAGTACCAATCTATGAACCTATGTAGGCATAGTGGCATGGAGCTAACACAGAAGTAAAGCTCTGTGTGATCCAGTAAACAGAGGAGAGAGGCATGCATGAGCTTTCAGACACAGAATTGTCCGTGGCATGCAATCACCTCATAAGCAGGTGAATTGCATGAAAATGAGGGTGCTGGGGCAATCCAGCAAGCAGATAGGCAGTCCTGCAGGCCCTGTGTTGGTGTCCAAAGTGTACATGGAAAATATCCGTGTACAAAAAAATAAAAATGGAACAGGGGCTGTAAAAGCCCATTTAGAAGGTCAGGAATTGCATAATAGGCATAGTTATGTGCAAAACTATATACTGTGTGCCCAAAAACTCAATGAAATAAATCATTTTTTTAAAACCCATATTACGTTTGCATGGCGAGAAGCAGTGCACAAACATGCCATTATGCTAACAAAATATTAAATAATATAAAAACTAAAAATATGAAATATGTGAGGATAATGCATTATAGGGCCCTGCATGCAGTATGCACAATGGTAGATTTCAATGGTTGCTAAGGAGGCAGGCCCTGGAATAGTGAAGTATCCAGGTTGTGTGCATGGATCTGTATGCAAATGAGCTGGGGTTACTGAATAACAAAAATGGGCCACTGTGTCCACAAATAAAATCCGTGTAGCACTAGAACCATGTTGAAGTCCACAGAAGAGCTAGCTGACATCAAAAGGGGGTGTGTCACTATATATATAAGTGGATAGGAGCTCAGCGATGCCCGTTTGCATGGTGCACCTCTCAGCTAAGCGGGGGGAGGGGTGTTCAGTGCTGCTAAGTTTTGTTTTATTTTAGCTGGTTTAAGCTATGCTGTGCATGCCCAGGCATTTTCTGTGTGTCCAGACTCCTAAGCAGTATTTATACCAGTGCTGCGGGTTTGTGCACCGCACTGCAATGCTTAGCAGGTAAGGCACTACTAAAAAAAAAAAAAAAAGGAAATTGTCTGGGAAGGCCAATCATGTAGAAAATACTGATAACTCATGTTCCACTTACACTGGCCCATTCAAAACCCTCAGTAATATACCTGGCACATGGAATGCATCATAGTTATCCAATCGCGCAGGCTACATCTGCAGCAGAGCACTATAAAGTATGCATACACTCTACAATCTGATTTTTCCCTCACACTGCACCATTGGAATGCACACTTGGGAATTTTAACTGGCAGAATGCTAGGGGCTGCTGCTGCTCTGTTACATCTGTATGTGTTAGAGGCTAAGTTCAGTGCAGATGCTTCCACTGACAATAGGCTTGACTGAGAAGGAGAAGAGTGTTCGGGCCTAGGGTAACCTTCCAGGAGCTACATGAGCTGGAGATTGTAGAGTGCGACAGGGTGGACAGGGACATACTACAAGAACTCATTGAGCTCTACTGCCCTCAACTCACACCCAGAGCCAACAGAGTGGAACTCATCCCAGTGGAGACAAAGGTATGTGTAGTCCTTAGAATACTAGCTACAGGTACTTTTCAAAGACCAACTGGGCACATGATGGGGGTCTCACAGGCATCTGCATCTAGGGTACTCTACCAGTTCCTGGTTGCCATGCAAACACATGCCAGTGAACACATTTATTTACCCCTCACCCCTGAGGAGATGGCCTGCTCTATGCATCTCTTCTACCATGTAGCACACTACCCTGATGTACTGGGTGCCATAGACTGTACTCGTGTACACATTAAAGTGCCGCCCTGTGAGGACGCTAGAGTCTAAGTATGTTTGAAGCTGGCTATACCTACAGTTTTGCATGTGAGGTACTCCTATGGTAGGAGCCCCACAGACTGTCAATATGTCACAATCTGTTATTGCAAGAAAGATGGACAAAGCCAAAGACAATGGAGGAACAGAGGGTAAAACCTACAGACATTGTACATGCTCTGGGTAACCTAGTAGGTGGCTAGTATAACATCAGGTTGTAAAAAGTCAGAGTAGCAGCAGGATATAAAGGCCATCATGTCACTGTCAGTATGGACAACAATTCAGTGGGCACCATTTAGTAGTATACTACCAGAAAAATGCAACTGTCTGAGGAGCAGAGCAGACATATGGGATGGAATGCTAGACATGCTGCAAAATCGGTACAGTCAAAGGTGTGAAGACTGTAGTCCTGTGTGTGGTGTTACATCATTTACCCAGTCACAGCATACTTACAACCACTTAGAGCAGGAAATATGGACAAAGCCATGAACAGCATGGGACAAAGGCCCAAATATAAGGAGAAGGATTAACTAGTGACCAGACAAATGCAGAAAGTGCAGAGAATAACAGGTAGTGCAGTACCATGGGTTCCCTCGTGTGTATGGAGTTAGTAGCTCAAATGTCTGTCATCGGTCTTTAATGTCAATCTATAATGATTTTTCACTGATGTACCAGAAAATCACAATGTTATGTAAAACTTACAATACATATGATGCACACTCTATTACAATCTGTACAGTAACTAGGTATGAGTCATATATTATGTTCAGCACATAGCCAGGGAATCCCTTGGACATAATATCAGGGAGGTGCTGGACTGCTGAATCAAGTGCAGCAGCCAGTTTGCTGCAGCACACAAAATCCTGGACTGGCGGACAAGTAGGTCTGGCCTGTAGTCACCTTGTAATACTGACAGTCACATTGGGTGGACTGGAGGACAAGTAGGTCTGGCCTTGTGTCACCTTGTAATACTGACAGTCACACTGGGGTGCTCCTACACTTAGCTAATATCAGCCCATGTCTGATGCCTCATCTGCCTAAAGAACTGAGATGTGAAAATATTTCTGTGCATACAGACAGCTGAGTATACATATCTGTCTCTCCCTATACCTCTTAAACATTACTGCTATTTATCAGTATATGGCATATATATATATATATATATATATATATATATATATATATATATATATATATATATAAATATATATATATATATATATATATATATATATATATATATATGTAGATATATATATATATATATATATATATATATATATATATATATATATATATATATATATATATATATATATGTATGTATGTATGCAGGTCATATTGTCAATAGCTAATTCTCCACCTAACAAACTGCAAATGGCCAGAAATGACGATAGTGGTATCTGTATACACATAGCAGGGATATTAACAAGTACCCCACTGCTAAAATACTAGATACAATAACAGCATAAAACAAGTTCATTCTGTAGGCCACACAGGCTGTGTAACACAAGGCCAGTTTTCGTAGCCCACAAGTGCTGTGGCTGCAGCCACATGTACATCAAATGTAACTGGTGGCACATACAACTAGTACTGTGAGCTGTAGTGTGTAAAAGTAGGTAGGTAGGGGTTCTAATCTCACATCAGTCACCTTGTGTGTGTGTGCATGTCAATATTTCCCATACAGCAGTACAGACATGCCCATCAGGCCTATGTCTGTGCAATGACCAATTATTTTATGGCCCTGTGACTAGCATCCTCCACAAGATTGGCCTCCCTGTCAACAGCTGTTGCTGTCATCCACCTTAACAGGACTGGCAGATACTCAAAGCAGATACACTTTGTGGCACATGTGATAAGTACTTAGTGCTATAGTGTATACTACTAGATAGGTAGGGGTTATGATCTCAATAAGGGTGTGAGTGTGTGTGTGTGTGTGTGTGTGTGTGTGTGTGTGTGTGTGTGTGTGTGTGTGTATGTGTGTGTGTCTGAAAATGCATCCCCTTGCAGCACTGTGCCTGTCTTGCCTATCTGTGGGCAATGGTTATACAGGCCATGTGCATAGCTGCTGACCCTAAATAGCTGACATCTACCTAGGCATAAATGCTGTCTGCCACCATCTACATTTGTAGGTACAGAACACCCAGGTGACAGGTATCAAGGGTAGCATGTCTTGACAGGGGGTATGCATGCAGGATTACGCTGTCCGCCCCCATTGTCCCTGACACACTGTTCTACACATACCCACCTAGATAATCATGCACATGTACAGACATACCTTGCTGATGTCATATTTCCGCTTTGCTGCCATGCCATCCTGAGATGCTCTATTGCTGCCAAGTCTCCACAGCATAGCCACTCAGACCCCTGGAAAAGAAACATACAACATTCTGAGAGACATCTGTCAGTCTGCAACACTACTGCCAATCTAACATCATGCAACACAGGTACAAACACTATGATGTTTACTCATGCCACATGCCAGCATACAGCTGTCATAGAATGTAATGTAGTCACCCTGTGCATCAGACACATATTTGGATGTCCCCCCATCAATGTTTAATGGCAGGGATATGGCAGAGGTATCATCACATGCACAGGGTGTGGTGTGGGGGTGCCAGAGGCCTAGGCTGTGTCAAACATTTGACATCATGTGTGTGAGTCAGGAAGAGGTGCTGGTCATCTGGGCCATGGAGAGGTGCTATGTATGTCTGTTGGTGCCTGCATGTGACAGTGATGTTTGAGTGTGTGCACATACACTGTCAAGCCATGTGCTAGCCCTACACTTGAGTATGTTGGATAGCTGTGGACTGTACATGGTAGAATGGACAGATCACCATCTCTGGCTATGAACACAGGAACTGACTCTGCCAGGAGTGGCACTGGCACCACCATGCCCAGGCTCAGATGCAGTACTAGGTGCTGATGGTGACTGCTGTCTGCTGGGCCCATGTTCCTCATCAAACTACCCAGGACCATGGCCTGCCATGTCATGGTGTGGGCAGCACCTACCCTTCTGTAGTGCTGGAGGTACTGCCACTATGGGAGCATGAGTGTGCATGGCCATCTGGACTCTCAGCAGATGTTGGTGCTGATGTACTGCTATGTGTCTGATGTCCTACTCTCACCACATGTTCTAGCATAGACAATGTTTGGCCCAGGACTGACAATGTCTCATCCTACCATCTGTCCACTACATCAGTGAAATGATGGATGGCATCAGCAATGTGGTGGAAAGAGTCACAGATGTCAGACAGTAATGCATCCGTGATCTTGAGCATCCATCTGGTGTTGCATTTGGAATGTGCCTGAGCCTCCATGATGGATCGAAACATGCATCGAGTGACCTGTGATATGACACCTGTGACAGGTGGTGGATGGACAGCAGTCATTCTTCGAGCAAGCACCCCTGTCATTCTGCCTGTGTGGGACCTCACCAGCTCTCTGGCTATGACTAGTGTCTACACTCACTGATACCATAATTGCTACACTCTCCTGCTCAATGCCACCACACTCTGACTGTTCGATATCTGTGGCCGCAGGGGACTGGGTATGTGTAGGCATACTGACTGTGTGCGAGGACAATGGGGATGATGTGAGATGTCAATCCATGGGACAGATTCAGCCCCCAACAACCCCACCTATGCCTCACTATGGCCACCATCATCATCAGAGTCTGATGAGACACTGAGATCAGGTTGTGTGGGGGACACACTCAAACCCTGTGGTCACCTGTGAGGAGGAAGACAAAATAAGTAGGTTACTACCTGCACTATTAGTATGGTAATCCACAAACATACACATACAACTGAGGAGCCACAACTGTCTTACACATACCACTCTTATTTCCAGTCCCATGCACAACACACAAGCAGACTACAACGTACACAGATAAAACAGGCCCTTTATAACATACACTGCAGCTGCATCTGGTTAATGTTAACAGTACTATGCAACTGTGCAATAAGCAATATGTCAGTGAATGTGATACACCTCACCTAAAACAGAGTGCACCAATCTTGAGCATACTATGCCAGTTCTTGAGTCACTGCATCAGGTATGTACCATCTCCATACTGTGTGTGAACAGGCATTTGTGAGTGATTGCCACCTGTATAGCAGACTGCATAGACCTCCTCAAAAATAACTGCATATGTGTTACTGCTCCTGCAATTACACAACTGTGATCACCCATTCAAAGCACGTCAGTTAACCCCTCTGACATTTAACATACAAGTACTGTACTCTGGCTAAGCATAACAGTTGTGTCTAGGGCAACATGTCAGCTGTTAACATTTGTAGGGTATTTATGATCTGTACAACAAAAGTAGCACACTTACCAGGTACAGAACCTTGGACTTCGGCCACACCTGATGTACCTATGGAAATGTGAGGGAGACGTATTGTCAGCAATAACAAATGTGGCATTGTTACAGGATAATATGTGCATATATTAACATGTACAGTAGCTAATATGATACTGCCTACATTGCTGACATTTTGAGTATATGTGCACAACTGTACATTAAAACCAAACCACCCCCAATGCAGTTACAACTGACACCCATGTACTGGTATGCTGTGACAATGGCTGATACAATATTACACTGATAAACACAGGAAGCTTATCTGGACGGTCATCTGCTGTGGATGCTGTGGCACCCTCCTCCACAATGTATGGGGTGATGGATGCTGGGGAGCTGGTGGTTCTTCCCAGGTTTACCAGGAATTCCTCTGTGGCCAAGAGTGGTTGTTCTGCTGCAGACCTTCCACTGCTGGCAGCAAGACCCCTGGTCAAAGCGGCAACCCTTTCCCATGCAGCATTGACCATATCTGTGGCCCAGTGTCGGACCTGCGCACAGGTTCTGTCCTGTAGCCCTACATTGTTGACTGCTGTGATGAGGTCAGCCCACAGTGCTGTATGTTGGTCATAAGTTTGGTAAGTCCTGGACAGCAGAATGTCATGATGCAGTCAGAGGCCATCCAGGATGACATTATTTTCAGCCTCTGAAAATGTTGGGTGCCTCCTTCTATACATTTTTTATTTTATTTATTTTACATTTGTTGACTAGGCTAGTCCAGCTGGATATGAGTCCATTTTCAACAGAGGCCCAGGGAGAAAAGCTCTTCGAAAACACAGTATAATTTATATTAAATGACAGTTTTTACAGATGCAGGTACATTACATATTTAAGCAATTCTTTACACTTCATTACATTTCTGCTTACAGAATCATAGTACATATCATATATGGATAGTTATAAGAAGATATTAATAATGACATTCGATTAATATATAAAAGCACATTTTCTTTATGGTTAACAGAAAGCAACTAGTATATATACAGGTGTAGTGATAGGTGTCTTGCGATAAATGAGGTAGTCAGGGTTCGCACAAGGACATAACCAATGTGATTTAAGGTATAGCTTCAGTTTGTTTTTAAATAGTGTAATTGAGGAAAGGGAGGTCAGGTCACTGGGGAGTGAGTTTCAGGTTTTGCCCACAGTATTAGAGAACAATCCTTTCTGAAAGACAACAAGAGGAGGAACACATCACAGGACCAGATACATTGATATCCACTATGTACAGACCTTGCACATCTAAACTGCCCTGCACTATCCACTGCTACCTCCTATGCTAATCCCAGCAGTTTGTCAATGCACTATGTATATTGCTATCACCAACATAATACCAGTTATGCTCCTGTGTGCTGTGACAGAATGTGCTGTATGTCTCCACACCCATCAGTGCCTTCTACTGTGGTGTATCCCCTGTGGACAAAGTCACACTACTATGTCATAAGGCCATGTCAAACACATAGGTGTGTGTTATTACACTTATGTGGGGACAATGACAGACAGCAATGCAAACCTGCTGTTGTCTATCCTCCCTGTAGGCATCATACCTCTGCAGTTCACAAATGTTTGCAGAATGTGTATGCATACCTGATGTATGTGGTCCTTTTGGTAGACACCTGTGGATGTCTGCCAGGCGGTTGGCCAGTAATTGATGGTTGTTCCCAGAATATGGTGAATCCGGCTGTCACACACCAGAACCCTCAGAAAACAGTTATGCTACAGTAATATCTGTTACTCTATTCATACTCTTACTTTGTATGACCAATATGTACACTCTGTTGCTGAGGTTTGGCCTATGTCCTCGCAGTAATACTGGATCTGACCTGGCTTCCTGTTGTAGGGGTTGCCCATGTATGTTAGTCATAGCTCTCAAGTAATGACATACAAATGTCAACTAAACTGTGACCTAGCCAGAGTACATCAGGGACAGTCATGGCTACCTTTACAATGTCTGACCTATTGCTGGTTGAGATTCACAGACTGAGAGGTGCTGAATGAAAGTAAATCATGTGATATGACAGCTGTATCCATTCTCACTTACTGACAGTATGTCTACCACATAATCCAGTAGAAGTCGTACAGGAGCCAACCATTGTAGGATAGAGCGAGAGGGCCATAGTTGTGATGTAATTCACAGCAGGCACAGTTGAGAAGCATACCTGCAGTTGTTGGACAGCAGAGTATCAACTACATGTCATTCCCAGAGATGGACTACAGGCCTACTGTTGTAATCCCTATACCCCATAACTGCATCTTCCCATCTGCATCCCATTATATGGGGACTTGTATTACATACCTGGTAGAGTAACGTAATACTTTTGTGAAGAAATCCTGAAGAACAATGCTTGGTAAATTGCAGTCTGTCTTGGTATGGCAAGTTACAGACCTGTTTCCCATAGGCTATTGCCTGCCTTTTGTAGGTAATGCTTAGTAACAAGTAATTGTCTGTGCTCCAATCCATGGTTCAGACTTAATAATTGCACCTAAAACAGGTGGATTGCACTTTCATTAGCCAGTGACACAGCACACAACAGTGCACTATTTAAGGCCTTCATGTAGACGTTTGCCCATTTCTTAGTCTGTGAGATGGACATTAGTGAGTAGTGGAGTCTATAGCATAACACAGGGTCGGTACTAATACTGTCCACTGCTGAGATTTATGAGGTATGTCCATAGTTTTGCATGTTATGTTTGGCCATTGTCAATTGACTTTATGATTATTTGGCAGTTCAGTGTCCGACATTGTGGGGTGAGGTCAGTAAGGGGGAAGAGATGTGGGTGTTAGACATCATACCCATCAGAATATACATGCTGCTTCAGGAGCTGGTGGTCTATCAGCTCTGTATGTTTATAGGGGGAGAGTTTGACACAAGTCCCTGTCACTTGACCTTTGCCCTCAACACCTTTATGTATGGGTATCGTGTGGATCCCTAGTTCTAGGGTGTTGTGAGCTATGGTAGGCCTGTAACAGGTAGCATAACATACAGCTGCATATGTTGCAGAGTACAGCTGCTGCTTTTTGCCTCAGACTCATAGTGGGGAGTTTGAACACACTGGAGGACAGCGATCTGTATGTGTCACTGAGGGAGCAGTGTCAGCTCTGTAGTCACAGCAGACCCAGGGTGGGGGTACCCATAACTGTCCAGTTGAGGAATGTGCCTAGGGTACATCTGTTATGTAGCAGTGCCAGTCACAGAGTAGTAGGCGACATATAGGTAGGCTATACAAATATGTGCAGTGTGTCCATACCTACAGTCCTTTGACTTGCTAACATGTGTAACAGTTAATTCAGTAGCAGCAACCTGTTTTGGTTAAAATTGCATGCCTCGGTCATTATTTGCTGTATTGACAAGAATGTAATTGAAGTGCAACACACTGGATTCGAACCCAGGACTGTGGGTGGCAAAATGTACTACATACATGTCATTTAACAGACTGAGCTACAGAGTCACAGCTGCAGCAAGGTTATTTGCAAGATATATGTTCATGCATACAGTCTGTGACAGGAATTGCATTGGCATGCTTCTGATGGGTATGAGGTGTGACACTCAAATCTCTGTCATGCTCACTCTTTAATGATGTGCCAGTGCTTTAGTAGACAGATACGTTTTTGTGAAACCATGCCAAAACTAGGGGGCACAACTGTGGACATTCTGCAACAGTCTGTACAGTTCACAGCTCTACCTGCTATCCCAGGCCTCACGTACATCCATTAATATTTATTTGGCTGTGCACTGGCGTAGTGTTTGCATCACAGTCCCAAGTACACTGCCAATTCTCCCATTATATGTACTTGCAGTGTGTCAGTGTCAATCAGGATATGTTGGTGGAAGCACCTGTGTAACTCAGAGCTGAGTGGCTGAGTGGGCTAAAGCACATAATATGATTAAAGCATTTTTAAGATGGTTTGCACAGGTTTGCGTGGTGCACCACGCCCCTTAGCTCCACTTAAATTATAACAAAGTAAAAGAAAAAGGGTGTGATAGGAAAGTGGTGAAATGGGAGCAAGCAGAGGGAAAAACATACTTAAAGGCAGGTAGAGATGTGCAGGACAGGTGTAGGAAAGGACCATAGCTCTCCATTTCTCTTACAGCAACAGCTGTGCAGGTTTCACAGAATTTGGAATTTGGAGCCTCACACTCCAGAGAGAGGGCTGAGAGCAAAATAACTGTGTTGATTAATTCATGTAATAATTCATTGTGTCCAGTGGATGTAGATGTGAAATGGAGAGCTATGTATGGGGCGATATTTATTTTTGGGAGAGGCCCCTCTTTTTTTTAAAGTGAGAGTGGAATGTTGGGGAAGGAATATAGGTACGTGTGGGGAGGTAAGTTGGGTAGGAAAGGTTGCATTTGCAGACAGACAAGGCAGCATACAGGGGCAGTGTGGTGACACATGAGGGGGATAAACACCTTGGATGGGGAGGATGTTGTGGAATCAGAGAGCCATGCGCCCCCAGATGGCAGCAGTGTGACTGAGCTCCCCAGCTATTGACAAACAACACTGCTCCTTCACTGCCCTGAAAGTGGCTGTGCTGGAGGCTGGGTGCTGGGGGCACCTTGCCCCTCCAGTTTGGCCAGTCTGCCCTCAACCTGGTGCAGGCAGTTCTCATAACCATGATACACTATTCTGCGCACCATCACCGGTACCTGATCCTGGGTGACAACCCCCCTCAGCTGGGGGGTTGGGCCCTGTCCCCTGAGGTGGTTCCATCCATAGGTGGTGCAAGGACAGCAGAGGGGGCACCACCAGCATGGGTCCCAGAACCAGCGCCACTGCCAGCTGAGGTAGAGTAGGTGGATCACCAGGAACCCACCTACCCAGTCGAGCTGTGGTGTTGAGGTATTTCAGTGTGTATAGGTTAGTAATAAACATAACATTTTGTTAGTTATAACAGCATGCCAGAACATTGCAAATAACCCAGTAACATAACATTGTGTAGTATATGGAACACAGCAATAAGTGAGATAACAGTCAGTATAGTAACAGTATGCCAGTAACAGTTACAGCATAAGGCCAACAAGATAGGTAATTCAACATGTTATGTTGCTAATCAACCATTGTATTACATTTCAATAGTAACACAAGACCCAACCTAATGTTTAGAGAACATTTGTTAATAGTAAACCATAACTGATGTATAACAATAATAAATTATTACGAAAATAACAGGTGGGGGGAGAGAGAAATAAGGTGCATTAGTACCAGTATAGGCTATATAGTTTGCAACAGTATTTTAATTACTCTACAGGTCTGCCCTTCCTTTATGTATAACAGTGCCCTATAGCTGTTGTATCATGTACATATCTCTCAAGCTATCTGCATAACACAGTATGGGCCAAGCTGTGAGACGTACAGATACACAACTACAGAGGACTATTACATGTCAGGTGGACCTATATGACTACCAAGGTGTACTGTGGACTGATGTAGTGTGACTGTGCTATTGACATAATCATGTTGATGATAGATCTGTGATAGAGGGATTAGGAAACAGAGACTACAGTCCATGACAGCATGACACTTGAAAGACGTGTATCATGTACAGTGCAGAGACTAAACAACTATCATGCCGTCCTTCACAGGCATGGGGTTAGACTGTCAGCAAATGTACACAGACACACCAGGCACACAGCCATACCAAGATTACACATTTTATTTATTGTATTAACTTTTATTAGTATTGTACTTGTTGTCTTTATTTTCTGAAGTCTTATCACATTCCTGAACAATGCTGTTAACACTCTGGTACATCTGAACACACAAATTATTAACCCATACTAAAGCCTACTGCACCCATTTACCTGTAATTCCTGTGGGAGAACATATGTTAGCAATACATAACCGATTCAATAATATTTTGTAGTACTTGATACTGGATTTAAACCCTGGTCTATGTGTGACAAAATGTACATCCGACCTAGCATTTATCAAACTGAGCTACTGAGCCACTGCTGCATACTGATTGACTAATATTTGCCTAGAGCTCACCTGGTAACAAAATATGACCTAGTAATAGAAGTAGAGTGTTATATAGACTGCAGTGACACTTGAACAGACATGCATGAGATTCATGCATGACAGAGATACTAGGTGAACTGTACATTAATGCATAGAATGCAGGTGTAAACAATAAACCCCTAGTTTGTGGAAATATCTGTGATGTGTACAAACCATATTGAAGTGCTGGGTTGGCTACCTGACCCATATACAGTTCCAGATGGTATATTTGTAGTCTACAGCTATTACAGTTTCATACTTGCCTGCAGCACCGTACATCAGAACAGGAATGCATGTAGCTGAAATGCAATGGTAAACACAAGACAATCCTGGGTATACACAATATACTTTGGGTGTCCCAGGTAGTGCTTCATATCTTAGTGCAGAACAAATATCATAATGCATATATCTTGTAGTACAGCTCTACATCTACAATTTAGCAGAACACTCTTTCTTAGCTAACCTTTAGTCACTTAGTGGTATTCTTTGTGTTTTTAGTTCAGAGCAGATGTAATACTCATTTTCATGAACAACAGCCCAAAATACACACTGCACAATGCAACTTTATTAGGAGTGACTTCATGCAGTTATTGTTATATTTTCAAGTCTTTATTGCAGAACAGTTCATATAATGCAGGTGTTGCAGTACAGCTGTAATTCCATAATTAATGCAGTAGAACTTTTATTTCCTTAACATTATTAGGTTTCATGCTTTTATCTTTATTGAACTATTTATGCCATTACTCACATATTTCAGTACAGGTGTATGACCTCATTCATTGCAGTATAATCAAAACTGTATATACATAATAGCAGTTAATGATTTACTCTTTCTTGCTTATATGACTATAGATTGTAAGATACATTTGTATTCACCAGACTCACGGTGCAACCTGGCCAGGCACCCTGCATGGGCCTCTAGGTTATGAGCTCTCTCCTCTGCATGTGTAGGGAAAGAAGTGCACCATTATGCATACCTGTCTATCACACATTAAGATTATGTATTGCTAAAACAAAGCTAACAGTACTTACAAACTTGTGGGGCATTCCTGTCCTAAGCATCCTGGACCAGGTATCCAGAGGTCCCGTCTTCCATTGCTTCAGATCATCATAATGATGATGGACCTGCTCACCTATATGGGGGGATGCCTGTTGCACTGGTGATATTGCATGCCAGCTGGTCCCAGGCTTCTGACTTGTACTCCAATCCCTGGTACTGGCCCTGCAGCATCTGGACATCATGGTATTTCACAAGGAGTCCAACCATGACCTGGAGTTCAGAGTGCCCCACCACTGTGCCCAGAAGCACACACCCTCTCCAACACCTGCCATAATTCTTGACAAGTTCAAACTCCAACTAGTTCTGCTGTATTCCTACATGTTGCACTTAAATAAGCCTGCTTTCTCACCCTTTACCACCATTGGGCAATTTTTAAATATGCAGCACATCACTTAACACCATGCAAACCCACTGAGCTCAGCTGAGCAGTGCTTAAACTGGCAATGCTCAGCAATGCTTCACATTACTTAGCAATGTGCAAACCAGCTAAGCACTGCTAAAACATTCCTTATTTAAGCAGTGCTTGGCAAGGCTTAGCTCTGCTTATCAGAGCTTAGCTGAGTGCAGCAAAGCAGGATTTAAAAATACTTCTCATAATCTGTATTTGCAAAATAACTGCTTAATAACCTGTCTGTGTATTCAAACCCTGCACTTACAGTGCACACAAACTGGCTCCAACACAGCTCTGTTTAATAACAACACAACAAGGTAAGCACTTTCATGGATTACATCCGCTTCCTCTCTGAGGACGAGTGCTGTGTTAGAACCAGTTTGCCTTTTTCTTCACTATTTTGCTGTTTGCTATATTGGTTCCTTTACTGGTTCAAAGGTTTGTTCTGACTTTACTTACAGCACATACGGCTGTCACTCTAACCATTTGGCTACGTGGACATGTATATATACCTCTCCACTAGTTTTAAGCAGCACTGAGCACCATGGTTCACTGAACAAACTTGCTCAGCTATGCTTAAACTTGACCTTTGCATTCATCATTAAATGTATCCAGTTTCTATTTTTAGATGTCTGGGATGTGTCCATTGCTGTGCTCTGTGCCACACCATGCAAACATAAAAAAATAAATAAAAATAAAAAATAAAACTTTATTATATATGCATACAGTGATATCTGGCACTTAGTGCAGTGGGTGTATTACTCATCTCTGGACACAGTAACACACTCCCTACACTGATTCAATAACTGTGTTACACAGCTCTTCCTCAGTAACACTCCTTCATTAATATGCATGGTGTACCACCAAGGGGGTACCAGATACACGGACTTCCATGTAGGCTTTACACTATACCTACATGGATTTTATTAAATCCCCAGGCATGAGTATTCTAAAATATTTAATGGCAATGTTTTACAATATGATATAAGTGAAATGGTTGGGATCATTGACTGACATTGCTGTAAGGCAACAGTCAAGTGTTTTCCATATCAAAGATATTTCTCAGAGGCCCAGCTCAATTGATAAAGTGCTTATCAACAAAATATCAACCTGTATTTGGGAAAGGATACTTTAAGGAGCATTTCCAAAACGATTGTTTCCATACCAACATTGCAAATGGGACACCTTCTGATTACACACTGCACTACATGCTGCAGCATTTCAATACTTTATAGTTTATTAATACATGTCATTGTCAGTGTTAACTAAGCACTGTGACAGCGTGCTTCCTATGAAATGTTAGTAAATGGGATGTTGCAATGTTAAAATGAAAACAACTGCTTGGCATTCGCTAGTGAAGTAGTACAACGTCAATACTGATATGTCCTGTGTGTTTAAAAATATAGCACATGAAGATGAGCTTGTCTGACAGTTTCCATCTATGAAAGCAATGTGACATATTTTACCATTAACACAACATTCTGTAAGTGTAAAGCAATACATTTTACCTGCCTGTGTTTGTTGACGTTATAACGGTCATCTATTATGCACTTAAAAAGCAATATTCCACAGTTTAAAATGAAAGTAGAAAGTTTAACAACTGTGATTCAGTGTGTTGAATACTAATTTTAATGCTGAAATAAAAATATGTTTCTTTAATAAAATTTCAGTAGTCTACTTGCTGCCAACAATATATTGGTCTGGGAAAATCTGTCTGGGAACGGAAATACCTATTTTCAACTGAGGCCTGGGAAAAAAGCTCCAGAACAAGGGTGGAAATAGTTTTTCTTCAGAACTGCTACAATGTAACCCAATGTACTGTGTTACTGTTTCTCTACACTTTTTGCAACACTCAGACTGCTTTTTTAACTGCTGAAGGGTGGCTGCTCTAACAACACCATCAATATGGAAGAGATGCAACCAATGTATGCATGATGTTACATGGACATCTGCATACCTGTTAGTCATCGGCTGTTTCCATGCTCGTTACCCCTGTCAATCATTATGGACATACCCATTTCTGCACAGAACTGGGTGTGAGGTACTACACTAATACAAAGCCTCCTCTTCAGTCTACTGGCATGAATCAAGCAGATTCTGTTGAATTTGTTATTCCTCTTTCCAGAGTATGTGTCCCTCTATATGTCCTTCTGGTCTCATTCTTTCATGGGCCTTTCTGTGCTTCTTTTCATCTTCATGCTATAGTCTCTTCTGCCAAAAAAGCCCGTCTTTCTTTGGATGTAGTGTGATACTGAAGTCCCCTCCTAGTCAGTTTTGCTGGTAAGGTCTTGAGGTCATGCTAGCAAACAAATCAATGCAAACTCACACACACATCAGATGTGTTAGGCAAAATAAAAATTGAAAATATTTTACCTTTGTGTGCAGTTACAGTAATAAATGAATTTAAATAGACTATATATATATATATATATATATATATATATATATATTTATTTTTTTTTTTTTTGTTACTTAACAATAGTTAGTTGTGAATTGTCCTGTTTCAGTGGAACCTCAGGGGAAAAAAGCTCCAAATAAATGTAAAACACATAATTATAAATAAATAGATACTTGCTTATAATGTATACAAATAAACGAAACAGTTCAACTCCAACTGAAGTAAAACAGTTTGTAGCTACTTACTAATAAATATTTGGATTATACAGCCAGATGAAAACATAGTTATAATTTAAGTAAAACATGTCAAGTCAAAGTCAAAGAAAACTTTATTGTCATTCAGAACTACACAGCAGTGTAAATGAATGAAATTACAATGCTTCATTCTCAATGCAGGAAACAGTTGCACATATAGACAGAGAAAAATTAATAAAATATCACAGTAGAAATTTAATAAGTAGCAATTAGTAAGTAAAGTAGGACAGCAGTGACCCACAGCCATCCCAGAACAGGAGAAGGAAGAGAAGGAACAATATGATGGTAATATTGTCAAAGTAAAATGAAAACACTAGCAGCATATCTATGACTAGAGTGAATTATTGCACAGTTTCTATATTGCACTTTACAGTCCTTCAGTGTGGTAGGTGAGTTACCTTAGTATTGCAATTGGTTATTGCACATTCATAAAATAAGCCATTTGATAGGCTAGTTATGTAGCAGATGTGGATGAATGTTTCGACAGACTCATGGTTTATTTTTTTCAACAGTTCAACAATCTAATGGAGAGCAGAAAGAAACTGTTATTTAGTCTGGTGGTCTTACAATGCAGGCTTCTGTATCTCCTGCCTGAGGACAGATGAGTGTACAGACCATTGGCAGGATATATTGGATTGCTGGAAATATTTTTTGGCCCTGTCGACGTACCGGCATTTGGGTAGATCTTCCAGAGGTGTAAGGGAGGTGCCAATGCTTTTTTCTGCCGACCTTACAACTCTCTTGAGAGCCTTCTGATCCTGATTGTTACAGCTTCCGGTGTAACGCTGTTGGTCAGGACACTTTCAGTGGAGCCTTTATAAAAGGCCTGAAGTATGGAGCTTGGTAATTTTGCCTTCCTAAGTTTCCTTAGAAAGTGCAAGTGTTGCTGAGCTTTTTTGACTGTGCTGGATACATGGACTGACCAGGATAAGTTCTCTGTGATTTGAACACCCAAGAACTGTGTACTCTTGACCCTTTCCACTGTCATCCCTTTCATCACTAGAGGCTTGTGTGGTACTTGAGATCTTCTGAAATCGACAATCAACTCCTTTGTTTTCCTGACATTCAGTGCTAGATTGTTGTTGTCACACCAGAGCTGTAGTTGATGAATCTCGGTCCTGTAGGCCTTTTCCTCTGGAGAAATATTGTACAAGCTTTAAGTTATAGCACAGTTGCTCTTTCATTTTCTGTTGAAATGTCTGTTTAGTATATGCTTAAATGCACAGCTCTTTCAGATAGACTTTAGAATGAAGTCACTCAGGAATCATAGAAAAACTCACTAAGCTAGGCAACATTCCCTATATCACTAGATGGTTTCAAACTGGATCACCGATAGAACCCACAGTGTGAAAGTAGCTGACTCCAAGTTAGACTGCCAGCCAGTCACTAGTAGAGTCCCACAGGGTAGGTCCTGGGTCCTCTCCTGTTTAGTACATACTTCTCTGAAGTCCAGGCCAACACAAAGGGACTCTGGCTGACAAAGTTTGCAGACGATTGCAATTTGGGAGCTATTATTAACTACCCAAGTGATGTTGACATCCTACAGAAAGTCCTCGCGGGGACCAATGAATGGTGTCAGAACCATGGCCTTAAGCTCAATGCAAAAAAATGTGTCATCATCCCCTTTGGGAAAAACCCAGTTCCCAAGAATTACCACATCGATGGTAGTCCACTGAACATAGAGGGTGTTATAAGAGATCTGGGAACACAGGTTGACAGCAACCTCTCTTTTGACCAGCACATTGCCACTGTGGTCAGAAAGTCCTTCTATGTGGCACGTCTCATTACTAAGGATTTTGCATCCAGGAAGAAAGAGGTCATTGTCTCTCTACTCTTCCCTCATTAGGCCAATCATTGAGTATAATGCCCCATTTGGCATGTACCTCACTAGACACCTGCAACAACTGGAGAGGCCACAAAAGTACCTCACAAAGAGGATCCTAGGCCTTAAACACTTGTCCTATATGTACAGGCTCAAAAAACTCCAACTATTCTCTGTCTCATATCGCCTACTTAGAGCCGATCTCTGCTTGACTTACAAAGCCATGTCTGACCCAGCTCTGTTATAAATGCTACATCTAAAGAAATCCCAATCCCTCCACACCACACGCTCCAGAGACCTCAACCTCATTACCACAATCAACAAAACATGCTGGAGGGACAGGTTCATAACCCAGAGACTGCCCATGTTATGGAATACACTTCCCATACATGTCAAACAGAGTACCTCACTGGCCCTCCAAGAGAAATCTTGATGAGTGGATAGGAAATAGAAAATTCACCCTGGGGATCACTCCAGTGGCACTACTCAACAGAGGTACTCAGAACTAAGGTCGGGTGGCATGATGCCAGGATAATCTTATGGGCTTGTAAAGGCTCCAGGGCCATTAGCCTACTACACACCTATGAACCTATGCACCTATGAAGGGAAGATCATTCCAAAACTTGCCAGTATAGTTCATATAACCTACATGATTATACATTGTTACTACTGGAGATGAGACAGACCAGACATCAAGATTTATGCCATTTTAATTTGAAGCCGACACTGGATGCTTGGTTGTCCTGATTTGTCTAAGGGCAAATGCTTGTTGCATAGTGGAAGATGGGGCTCAAACGTAAACAAGCTTAGCCTGCATAATATGAACAATTATTAATTTTTCCAAGCTAAGCTTTAGCAAATCTATAAATTCTATTATATCTTTATTCAAGCTTGTCTATTGCTGGTGAATATAATTAAGTAAACAGGTATGCAGAGTAAAACAACAAATGAATAAAACACATTGTTGCAGTAAAGGAGAACTAGCTGGACCTACACCTGCATACAATTAGGAACTCATTAGAGAGTCAAAACAAAAATACATAGCAGTCAAATTAGAAGGAGTTTGCAATCTGATGTATAGAAAAGCCAAATTTAAGGAGGATATATTAAGGCATTTCTTTTTAATTAATCTCTGCTGTAACATAATGCAACACAGTGCAGAGTAATAAAATACTATTACCATAAATAAGACATCATTGCATATAGCCTTGTCATATAAAAAATAAACATTTTCTTAAACTGTACTCGCTGGTGTGATAACATTAAAAATATAAAAGAATGCAAAAAAAAAAAATACTGATACAATTTTGAGTGACCTGATCCACAGATCTCAACTATGATTGTATTCTAATGTTGACATTACCTACTTCTCCCTGTTTTCTAATTAACTCACAAACTATCAGGTGATACAGACTTTGTGTGCTATAATCAGCATTATTATATGTCTTAGAGAAGTCTAACAACAGATGTTCAACAATTTTGTCTTTTAATCTATTCCACATACAGGTCTGATGTAGTGTTGTGTGCTGCAAGTGAAATTACTTTATACTTGTTAGGTTTTACAGGATTTCTAGGTTCTTGAATTTTCTATTATTTTTTAAAAGAGAGAATAAGGCAATAGGTCTATAGTCATTATGGACAAGAGATGCACCATCTTTATACAGAGGTACATTAAATATCAATTTCTAGATAAAACAAGACCTTTTTAACAGAATGATTGATCAGTATCTTTACTGGCTATTTAATATCAGATGCTGAGAGGCTTAGGAACCATCTAGAAAGTTTTCCTGCTGATACTGATGCAGGATTTATTTTAAGAAGCATGTTCATCTGTAAGATGGCAGATATATAACAGTGGTAATTTTCTCTGCTTTGGTATCTGGTAGGAGGCTTAGGTTTGTTATAATTTCTTTGACAAAATCAAAAAAATGGGAACCAAATATTTTCTTAGTCTTGGGGACTGAGAAGGTGTGGCTTTATGTCCTGGATGTAGTAGTTTATTGAAATTATTCTAAAACTCCATAAAATTATGGAAGTCAGTATGTTTCTCTTCTTAGTAGCAGCTTTGCTTGATTTCTTGTTTCTCTACATTTCATAAAGTTATTAATATGCTTTGTTTGGTGATAAGCTAAATGTGATATTTGCAACATCCTACTCCTAATCTTCAGAGTAGTCTAAGTAAAATTTGTCGTTGTGATTCTTAATTTCTGCAGCAGACCCATACTATGTACAACATTTGGGAAGTTTGCACAGAAGTGCTGCACACTACCATTAAATACTCAGATGGAAACCTGAATCCTGTTACCCAATTTCAGCTCTTATACATAGGTACCGTAATCAAACCTGGTTATATTTATAGTGTAACAGAACCTTTTCACTATGTGAATTTTATCATGAAGCCCAACTACAAATGTCGGCAGATGGATGCTTATTGAATCAGACATGAGCTGTAACTACATGAACATTAGGATTGCTCTAGAGTGCAATAAGGGAGGACAGTAGCCCTAGTGCAAACTAAGAAGGGGTGTAATCAACAGTGCTGTAAAGCTACCAGCTGAGTGTAAGCAAAGTGCTGGGATTCATCTCAGCAGTCACAGCTGATATGGCTGCTGCAAAAAATGTTTAGAAGAGTACCTGCACTACTGAGCTTGTATAAGTTATGGAACTTTTTTTTTTTTTTGGTCGTCACTTTTGGGTTGAACAGGTTTCACTGATGAGTGCCTAAGGGGCCAAAAGACCTAGCTGCAACTCTCCATTAGGAGGAGGGATTGCTAAAATTCAGACTTTGCAGTCTGTCAGCCAGATGTATTGATTGTGAATTTGCATACTGGGATGCATAAAATTAACTTTGGCTTGTTTCCACACTGAAGTCCACTAGTACAGCAGTCTCTCTGTAAGAAATGTTAAAAATACACAAATTTATTACTTCTTCAGCCCTCTCACACTCTGAGCGATTAATAATAAAATACTCAGACTGAAGTTGAAGACCAAACAATAAAGTACTCATTCTGAAGCTGAGGGACAAATAATGAAATACTCAGGCTCATGCTGTGGACCAAATATTAAAATACTCAGGCTCAAGTTGAGAAGCAAGTAATAAACTACTCAGACAAGCTGAGGGCCAAATAATGAAATACTCACCAAACAATAAAATACTCAGGCTCAAGCAGAGGACCAAATAATAAAATACGCAGGCTCATGCTGAGGAGCATGTGATGAACTACTCATTCTCAAGATGAGGGCCAAATAATGAAATACTCAGGCTCAAGCAGAGGACCAAATAATGAACTACTCATTCTCAAGCTGAGGGCCAAATAATGAAATACCCAGGCTCAAGCTGTAGACCCAATAAGGAACTATTTGGGCTCAAGCCTGGTATTCCAATTAGTTGTATCAATCAAAAATCAATGAGTCACAGTTATCAAATAAAGTTGCTATTATCTTTCGTAATGCATGCCTCTTGCAATGGGGAATGATTTTTTGAGTGTCGTTTAGACAGATTAATTGATAAAGGAAAGCTTTCTATAAGTGTATGCAATCAATTAGCACTTATAAAGGACTGCAGTTTTTCAGTATAGTATAATCTGTAAATCTGAATACACTTACGTGGATGGGCCAACACTGCAGTTATTTCAGTTGTATCCCTGTTTATGCTCCCAACTGACAATGAAAAGGGAATAAAATCCCACAGACTTGGGATCCAAAAATCCTGCATAATACCTCTTGCTAAACTGGTACCATAGAGCTTTGCTAAATGCCTGAACAGCTGTTTGACACAATTACAAAATGACTCACTTAAATTCAAACTTTTACAAACCACAAAGTTTGGAAAACATTTTGCAAGAGCAAAGGAAATCTATATATCAAAATTCACTTCCAATAAAAATAAATAAAGAAGGAGCTGTAGAGATTGGCTTTAATACATGATAAAACTTTCAGTGTGATACAGGTATAGCTTAACAAGGGACAGAAGATGAATTAGGTGGAAGGCTGGAATGATCATGAATCCACGCAGTGACAAGAATGCTACCCATATGTTTCCAAGTACTAGTTAGGAAACCGAGAGCATATATGGGATCAAGAGACAAATGCAGTGGTGTTCAGTGTAATGCACACTGTATGTAGTGAGAGGAAGAGCAGGGATTAATGGAGGTGACATGTTAGCTAGAAGTGTTTATAGTGAGCCAGGTGAATTACATAAGGGACTGAAACATGTAGACCAGATCAAGCTGAGTTTCTCGTTCGGGATTACAGATGATCTGTGTAACAGCTTGTAGTAAGGTTTTAACATCACCTCCCATGTCTTTTTTGGGCACCCTGCCAATGACAAAAAATATAAACTTTTTGTAGTTGCCACACTTCTTACTCTGGTTAAATAAAGCACTTGTAGGCTTCTTGTTTTTTATGTCTCTGTTGTGTTCCAAAATAAGTAGCCTTAATTTACATGTGGGCATTCCTGCGTAAAATGCTGGACATGATAGACAGGTGGCTACATATACTACCATGTCAGTATTGCAATTACAGTACCCTGGGTAGTTTAATGATTTTTTGTAACTGTCTATGTGTACATAAGGTCCGTCATTAATAAACTTGCAAATACTGCATGTACCACACTTACCCATCCATGAGATGTTACTATTAGGAGTCCCTACACCTCTTTCCAACAGCTCTTTCAAGTTGGAACAGCTACTGTTAATGAATCTCGGGCTTGGACCCAATACTTATTTTAAGTCTGAAGGAAATACACTGTCCCATATTGTCTGGATAATGTTCTTAATTTTCATACCTGAATCATTATACTCCAGCACCATTGCCATAGAGTTGTTAGTAGTAAGTGTATTAATCTCAATGGTATTAGATGAACCAACACTTCTACTTGAATCCAAAAAAATAGGTCTAAAATTACTGCTTCTTCTCATTTCGACATCCTTACTTAACTTAGTCAGTAAATCCACTGGATACCCTCTATTTGTGAACATGTCAATAAGCTTCAGCAGTTCAAATTTAAAACAGCCATCCTGACTAATCAGCCTTGACAATCGAATCATTTGACCCTTCACCACATTTATCTTTTGAAACTGAGGGTGGCAACTCTCATAATGTAAAAAAGAGTTGCTGTATGTTTTTTTTTTTTTTTTTTACAGTAAATGTTTGAATGTATATGGCCATTCCCTTTTTACAAAAGAATATCCAAAAATTCAATCCTATCTCTGTCCATGTGACTTGTAAATTTTAGAAAAGTGGTCGTGTTACTCAAATAATCAATAAAATCTTCCAACGCTTGTTTTGAGCCCTTCCACAAAATCAGTATGTCATCCAGGTACCTTAAGTATGTTATGTCATGATCTTTGACATATAGACAGAATTAAACACATGTTGTTGTTCCCATTCTGCCAACACCAAGTTAGCATAGAAGGGTGCACATCTGGCACCAATCGGAACCCCGTACGACTGCTTGTAGTATTCCCCATCAAACAAGATGAAATTATTGGATAATACCAATTCTAACAAATCCACAAGCAGGCCTCTTTTTTACATGGTGTAAATCACTGTACTTAGCCAGACTGTTGTTAAAGCTCTCAATTCCAATATGGTGGGGGAATCACCGAAAATAAGTTGACTACATCTGCAGTCACAAACCAAAAGTCATTACCACAATTTAAATTCCTGATATTATCAAGGCAATGCCAAGAGTCCCTTAAAATGTGCGGAACATTGTTCAACACATTCTTACAAGTGATGTCTATATATGACGCTAGTGGTTCTGTTTAGGAGCCCTTAGCAGGTACAATGGGCCTAAATGGTGGAAAATTTACATTTTTATGAATTTTGGAGATACTAAAAATAGTGGGAATAATGGGGTTCTCCACTGTAAGATATTTAAACTCCTCATTAGAAATTATCCCATCACACATAAATTCATATAACTGCCAATCAATTTTGGCATAGGCCCTATGTACATCAAACCTAGAAACCCTCTCATAAGTGTCTGCATCATTTAATACTGCTAGCATTTTACAGGCATAGCCTGTGTTAGTCATGATGACTACCCCCCCCCACCCTTGTCTGGTTTCATAACTCTGTACTGGTTGGTGTGTGTGAGCTGTCTCAAACAAAAATTTTCAGCACTGGATAAATTGTCGTTAGACATTTTTTCATATTGCAGACATCTCCTAATTTGGGCTTCACACAACCGTTCAAATACCATAACTGTTGGATTGTGCGGTGGAATGAACACACTAGCTCTCTTAAAACTCAAGTAGTTACAATCATTGTCAGGCTTTGGATTGTTTACAAAAAATAACCGTAAATTGAGAATCCTAGAATACAGCTTAAGACTCATTAATAGTCTCCCAACCTCATATCTGTGGGTGGGAACAAAAGAAAACCCCTTTTTCAATAAGCTGAAATAATATTCAGTAATCCTTAGATCTGAAAAATTATAAATTGTAAAATCTTTGTCACTCTCCTGTTTACAACATATTGCATTGTCCAAACTACTGTCATCACAATGTTGTTCAGATTCAACAGCAAAATTGTTCAAAATAGGGATGCCAGGATCAATACTGTCATCCAACAACTCATCATATACACTGCCAAGGTCTAATTGTTGAAGTTTGATTGGTAGTTATGCCACTGATTGTGGCGACCTTGGAATGAACCCCCATCTTCCCCTCTGTTGATATGTGTGCCCTCTCATGGGTGCCATGTTTATACGATTCTGATACTGGGCACGGTTCCGTAAACGGTCTGCGCGCCTCAGTGGGGGTGGGTTGTCTAAAAAATGTTCATTGTCCTCACAAGTGTTAGTCTGTACCACATTAGCTCCTCTTCAGGAACTCTGTTTGCCTCTTTATTAAGAATGTCTCTGGGTGCTTCATCAGCCCTCCTTTTAGAGGGGTAAGCCCTCTTTTCTCTGTAGTCAGTAGTATCTCTCATAATCTTTCTTTGCTTTCTCTCCAGACCAACCTTAACAAACTTGTCAGTGTCTGCTAAAATTTTGTTGAAACGCGCTTTGTTTATATCAAATAATAAGTCATTCAGTATACTGTTTTTTACTAACAGTTCAACTTTTAGTTTAGATAGTTTAACAATATTGCCGCGAATAATAATCTGCATCATGTCCATACCTGTTCTATCAAAAAGAGTTATAAGGTCCTGAAATGCCTCAATGTCCTCCAATATTCCCATTGGCAGCTTAAAAAGTCTAAGCCCCTTCAGTACTTGATTACGTTCTATGGAACGCTCTAAGAAAATATTGTCCATTTGTGAAGATTTATACTTTTTTGTTAGCTTCTCAAATAGCTGTAACTGAGAGTTGAAATTGCCAAAACCAGCGTTCTGTTCTAACAGTGGCCTCACATTTAAGGAAGGAGGGGCCAACAGTGTCTCAAAATCAAGGGGTGTTGACATCCTACTTTCATCCACTATGTGTCGTCCTTCCAAGCTAACGTTGCTCGATCTACCTTCAATACTTTGAGTGGTACTTCCACTAGGGACAGGTGGCATATGCAACGTCAACAATTCCACCTAAGTAGTAGTTATGGAAACATTGCTGTTGTCTCCATTTACTTGCAGCAGAGAAATAATTTGCTTGGATAAGTCTCATTCTCAAGCTGAGGGCCAAATAATGAAATACTTAGGCTCATGCTGTGGACCAAATATTAAAATACTCAGGCTGAAGTTGAGAAGCAAGTAATAAACTACTCAGGCAAGCTGAGGGCCAAATAATTAAATACTCAGGCTCAAGCTGAGGACCAAACAATAAAATACTCAGGCTCAAGCTGAGGACCAAATAATGAAATACGCAGGCTCAAGCTGAGGTGCAAGTAATGAACTACTCATTCTCAAGCTGAGGGCCAAATAATTAAATACTCAGGCTCAAGCTGAGGACCAAACAATAAAATACTCAGGCTCAAGCTGAGGACCAAATAATTAAATACTCAGGCTCAAGCTGAGGACCAAACAATAAAATACTCAGGCTCAAGCTGAGGGCCAAATAATGAAATACTCAGGCTCAAGCTGAGGAGCAAGTAATAAACTACTCAGGCTCAAGCAGAGGACTAAATAATGAAAAGCTCAGGCTCAAGCCAAGGACCGAATAAGGAACTACTCGGGCTCAAGCCTGGTATTCCAATTAGTTGTATCAATCAAAAATCAATGAGTCACAGTTATCAAATAAAGTTGCTATTATCTTTTGTAATGCATGCCTCTTGCAATGGGGAATGATTTTTTGAGTGTCGTTTAGACAGATTAATTGATAAAGGAAAGCTTTCTATAAGTGTATGCAATCAATTAGCACTTATAAAGGACTGCAGGTTTTCAATATAGTATAATCTGTAAATCTGAATACACTTACGTGGATGGGCCAACACTGCAGTTATTTCAATTGTATCCCTGTTTAGTGCTCCCAGCTGACAATGAAAAGGGAAAAAAAATCCCAGAGACTTGGGATTCAAAAATCCTGGATAATACCTCTTGCTAAACTGGTACCAAAGAGCTTTGCTAAATGCCTGAACAGCTGTTTGACACAGTTACAAAATTACTCACTTAAATTCAAACTATAACCAACCACAGAGTTTGGAAAACATTTTGCAAGAGCAAAGGAAATCTATATATCAAAATTCACTTCCAATAAAAATAAATAAAGAAGGAGCTGTAGAGATTGGCTTTAATACACGATAAAACTTTCAGTGTGATACAGGTATAGCTTAACAAGGAACAGAAGATGAATTAGGTGGAAGGCTGGAATGATCATGAATCCACGCAGTGACAAGAATGCTATCCATATCTTTCCAAGTCCTTGTTAGGAAACCGAGAGCATATATGGGATTGAGAGACAAATGCAGTGGTGTTCAATGGAATGCACACTGTATGTAGTGAGAGGAAGAGCAGGGATTAATGGAGGTGACATGTTAGCTAGAAGTGTTTATAGTGAGCCAGGTGAATTACATAAGGGACTGAAACGTGTAGACCAGATCAAACTGAGTTTCTCGTTCGGGATTACAGATGATCTGTGTAACAGCTTGTAGTGCTTTTGATTCATTGTGCCCTTCCTGGTAGAGATTATCTGGGATACTATAGCCTCACTGCTTTGCTCTGCTGATAGAAAATACATAGTTGACTGCAGGAAATGCACGTTATTTAAATTTATTAGCAAATATTTAAATCTGTATTTGTTTCTATAAACCTCTAAGCCATTTATAGACATATACTGAGAAAACACATAGGAAAAATAATTCTAAATGCAAAGATGTGCAGTCTGTGACAAGTTCAAAAACTGTAATAGCTCCTACAGAAACAAAGCAAGAACCCAGATGTATTTGTCAACAGTCTTTAATAATGGTCTACTGAAGATTTAGGAAACGTGTACAAAATCAGATAGTAGTCAGTATGACAAGATGCTGGACTGGCAGTGCTGGTTTAAAGTCCAAACAGATGCTAACTTTTTATGAGCTTGTACAATCTGATTTCTCTATCATTTATGCATACAAGGGCAATATAAAGCTGTTAGCCATCTTTTTCAAGCCAGCACTGTTATGCTGGTTGTTTTGAATTATGTGACTTTACAATACAGTCTTAATTCAGAATTGTAATAACATAGTATGTGGTAAATTAATTCACTCCCAAAGGCTGCCAAGGAAAACATATTCCTTAATACTAAAACTACATTAGTGATCCCCCATCCAGTTGCCATGTGAAGTTTTAAATTCTGAAAAAATACTAGCGGGTCGGATTTAAGGGGAAGTTTATTATTATCTGACTCAAAAAATGGGTCTCTCCTTGGCAGTTAAATTTAATCCAGTAAAATAAGGAAGTTTTCTGCTGAGTTCCAATGTTGCAAATACAGTCCAAGCAGAGCCATAATGATGCCAACATAGAAACATAGACCACTGGATTTATACTGTAAACTTCCTCAGACATGGTCTGGCCCAGAAAAATCTGAAGAATTTTTGAGGAGGCCCATAAGTTCTAATATGCTGCTCAATAATTACTCCTATGTTGTCTCTAAGTGGCACTGATCACCATCTTTATTCTGCAGAATCATTACATTCTCAGCTAACCTTAGTGACACCTCGTTTTTGTTTCCTTCTTTTATTGGATATCATTCATTTAATGGAAGACAGGAGAAACTTATCTGAATTAGTATGCACTTTAACATTCTACCTCCCCTGCATCCATTCTTTTCATTTTCTTCCCTCATAATTTTTCTACATGTTGCATCAGCTCTTTCTTTGTCTTCATGGCTTCCATCTCTACTAGCAATTCTGAAGTCTGTTCATAAGATCATAGGATCAGTGATGTACACTAGGCTAATAACCACTGCAGCCTTTGTAAGCCTAGCCAGGTACCCCAATTGCATCCTGAAAGTTTATGTGTCTTAGAAGTTATTTTAAGCAGTATGTATAAGCTAGGACAAGACTTACATGCTGCCCCTCCTAGACCTGGGTTGTATTTCCAATTTCCCATCCATTGGTCCAGTTGTGTAATTCCTGAGTTGGTATATGTAAGTGGCAGGGGATGTATGTGGTACAAGCTGTTTCCCATTTTTCAAAAACACTTTTGTTTTTATTTCAGTAGATCAGGAGTCAATGTTTTGTTTTTGATGTATCAGTTAGCTCCTAATCTTTTTGCATTTTGCTTTTTAGGAATATATATATGTGTGTGCGCGCGTGTGTGTGTGTGTGTGTGTGTGTGTGTGTGTGTGTGTGTGTGTGTGTGTGTGTGTGTGTGTGTGTGTGTGTGTGTTGTGTGTGTGTGTGTGTGTGTGTGTGTGTGTATATTATATATATGTATATATATTTATATATATGGATCTACTTAGGTTCATAAACTCATAGGTGCATAGGTGTGTACAAGGCTAATGGCCCTGGAGCCTTTACAAGCCTAGGCTATAGGATTACACTGGGATCCTGCCACCCAACCTTAATTCCCAGTGCCTCTGTCAAGCAGAGCCACTGGAGTGATCCCTGGGGTGAATTTTCTATTTCCCATCCACTCATCAAGATATCTCTTGAAGAGGGCCAGTGACATGCTCTATTTGACATGCATGGAAAGTCTATTCCATAGCATGGGCAGTCTCAGGGTTATGAACCTGTCCCTCCAGCACAGTCAGTTGATTGTGGTAATGAGGTTGAGGTCTCTGGAGCGTGTGGTGCGGAGGGATTGGGAATGCTTTCGATGTAGCATTTCTAATCAGAGCTGGGTCAGATATGGCTTTGTAAGTCAAGCAGAGATCGGCTCTAAGTAGTCGATATGAGACAGAGAATAGATGGAGTTTTTTTGAGTCTGTCCATATAGGACAAGTGTTTAAGGCCTAGGATCCTCTTTATGAGGTACTTTTGTGGCTTCTCCGGTTGTTACAGTTGTTTAGTGAAGTACAAGCCAAATGTGGCATTGTACGAAATGATTGATCTAATGAAGGAAGAGTAGAGGGTGACAATGACCTCTTTCTTCCTGGATGCAAACCCCTTAGTAATGAGATATGCCACATAGAAGGACTTTCTGACCACAGTGGCAATGTGGTGGTCAAAAGAGAGGTTGCTGTCAACCAGTGTTCCCAGATCTCTTATAACACCTTCTGTGTTTAGTGGACTATCATCGATTTGGTAATTCATGAGAACCGAGTTTTTCCCAAAGGGGATGATGACACATTTTTTGGAATTGAACTTAAGGCCATGGTTCTGACACCAGTTGTTGGTCTCAGTGAGGCCTTTCTGTAGGATGTCAACATCACTTGGGGAGTTAATAATAGGTCTCAACTTGCAATTGTCTGCGAACGTTGTCAGCCAGAGTCCCTTCTTGTTGGCCTGGACTTCAGAGAAGTAGATACCAAACAAGAGAGGACCCAGGACCAAACCCTGTGGGACTCTACTTGTGACTGGTCAGCAGTCTGACTTGGAGTCAGCTGCTTTCAGACTGTGGGATCTATCTGTGATTCAGTTTGCAACCCACCTAGTGATACAGGGGTTGACGCCTAGCTTAGTGAGCTTTTCTGTGATTCCTGCATGGGGAATGGTATCAAAGGCCTTGGCCAGATCAAGGTAGGCTGTATGAACCACCTTGCCTTCATCCACAGCTCTGGTGACTGCCTCAAAGAAGTCGGCCAATTTGAGCAGGCATGATCTACCCTTCACAAAACCAAATGGTGTGGGATCCAGAGTTTGGAGATTCTCTATATCCTTGTTTATTAGGTCCACGATGATGCATTCCATAGTTTTGCATATCAGATTCATCAGGCTAATGGGGCGATACCTCCCAGGGTCTGTAGTCTCTCCTCCTTTGTGGAGAGGGATGACTGTAGAAGTGCACCACTTGGTAGGGACAAAGTCTGAGGTGAGGCTGTGAATGAACAAGACTCACAGATGAGGTGCCAGCTCACTTTGTAGTTCATGTAGAACACAGCCAGGGATATTGTCAGGTCCCATAGAAACTGTATTCTTGGTCTTGGACAATGCTGTTTTAACTCGTGCAGCAGTAATACTGGATGCCTGGTAATCTACTGGTATTGTGATTGGTCCCTTGTGTGGGGGGTAAAGTTGGCACTGAATCTGTCGGCTAGTATATTGGCAATATCTGTTGGCTCAGCATAGGAGCTACCATTGTGCAGTAGCTCAGAGCAAATATGGGTATTGCCGTGGAGATTCTTTACATAACTATAGAAGGCCTTGTGGTTGTCTTTGCTATCTGCTGCAATTCTGTTTTCATAGCTAGCTTTAGAGGATTTGATGAGGGATCTCAACTTTTTGTTGAGGCTGACAAGGGAGTTTTTCCAGTCTTGTGACTTCACCTTATTCCGCATCAGTTTCCTCCTACTGTTGTAGAGTTTGTTTATGGCAGTGGACCACCAGATTGGCTTCCTTTTTTTGGAGGAGAGCGTCTTGGTTCTATTGGGTATGGCGAGATCCATGCATTTGTGTACATGTTCGTACAGTGCATTGGTGTATGACTCGGTGGTCATGCAACTATTCTCCATTTGCATGGGTGCCGTGAAGTTAGCCACCTCTGTTTTTAGGAGCCCAAAGTTAGCTTTAGAGAAGTTTTTCAGGGTTGTTACCTTTGCGGGGGTGGGAGGTGGAAGGGATATAAATTTCCAAGGTGATTAGTTTGTGGTTGGATCTAACCAGGGAGGAGCTGACTATTGGTGCAGAGCAATGGTTGACCATGTTAGTAATGACCAGGTCAAGGATGTTGCTACCTCTAGCAGGGGTAAGAACGAGCTGGTCCAGGGCATTGGAATTAATGAATTCCAGGAAACTTTGGGCAAGTGTATTGTACATGAGTAGTTTTCTCAGTTAATGGAGGGGTAGTTGAAGTCGCCCAGTATGAGAGTGTTAGGTTGGACCCTAATATTCTCCAGGGTGATTAGGAACATGGAATGTGAGTCTTGGGACATGGATGGGGACCTATAGCTGGCTATGACCTGAATTGCTGTCTTACCCAATGTTAGCTGCACCTGAAGTATCTCCAATGCATTATGTTGGGCTACCAGTCTGGAGATGTGTGCATCCTTTATGAATATGGAAACACCATTGCCTTTGGAGCTTTGGTCCAAGTTCTGGGGCTGAAAGATGTGGAATGAGTTATAGCTTGGTAGTGCAGGGGGTGCTTTCTGCTGCCTTGAACCAGGTCTCTCTGTTACAGCACAAATGTCGATGTTCTCCATTTTAAGGAGTGCTTCGAGCAAGTGCATTTTGAGATTTAGACTTCTAGCATTGAGCAGCATGACCCTCAGATTGCATTTGTTTGTAGCCATTACAGTGGTAATTTGATCTTTGGAACACTGCCTAAAAAAGGCACTATAGGGGTGGCAAGACCCTTGGCCAGTATCCGGAAGCCTAAGAGTGACAGATGCAGGCCATCTCTGGCAAAGCAATGAGGTCTGTCAATCATGTGTTCCCAGGCAGACAGATACTGGTTCCCCTTAGAATGACACCACAAACTTACCAATTGTTGAAATCAATCATTTTCTGCTTGTACTGTGGTATCATTCTGGGTGATGGTAGGATGCTGCTCAGGGCTAGGGTCATACCTTCTTGCGCTACATAATCTTAGAGCTCCTACATGTCTCTTTTCATGTAGTCCAGGGAGGTACTTTTCAGGTCAATCACACCCATATGTACAATGACAGGGTCATATCTGTACCTGTTGTTCAGAGACCTGAGTGTGTGCATTATGTGGCGGATCCTGGCACCTGACTGGCAGCTGACTGTTACTTTCCCCTTATTCAACCTTGTGAGTGGGACATCAGTGCGCCTCACTACTGAGTCACCTATGACTAGTGTGTTGGGCATGGTGTTTTGCCTTAGGGGCTTTGGTTGAGTGGCACACTGTTTAGGAGAGTTATGTGCCTCGTGATTAGTGTTGTGTTGTGGTGGTCAAGTGTGTTTCTGCCTTGGAGGTCTCTGCTTTTTGGGTAGATTTTTATTGAGAGCCTCCACGAAGGTGTGTGTGTGTGTGTGTGTGTGTGTGTGTGTATGTGTGTGTGTGTGTGGTTTGTGTTTTTATATGAAGGCCGTGCTGGTGTGTGTTCTGGAGGGCTGTGTGTTCTATCTGGTGTGGTGTAAGTGCTGACCTTCTCCTCTTGATCAGCTATTCTGGTCTTGGCTGTAGAGTGCGTGGCTTCCAGTTTGGATATATAAGTGCATCTCTCGCAAGTCTGTGTGTTGGGAGGTAAGAGGAGAGGGTTGTCAGTTTACATGAGGCAGTTGCTACATTGACTTAGGATGCCCAAGTTCACCAGATTAATAGGAGAAAGCACATGGAATTGATCTTTAGACATGCCTGGAGGGGTGGGCATTAATAATAAGTTCTGGAGCTGTTTCCTTCAGGAATGTTTAGTGCTGGTAGCACTTTTGTGTGCTACAATAATTGTGACAAAAAGTCTGGTAAAGTGCTAGACTAATAAGCTAGTAAAAGAGCAGAAGAGGAGAGAACTAACAGATCTAAGAGAAAAATTGAAGAGCAGACTTTGGCACTGCTCAGAAGCTTACAAACATTCGTTGTCATGTCTCTTATGACTTAATACTGAGAGGACCTCTCATATAATGTATATTTCTGTCACATTATTTGCATCGTATTACAGAGTGCTGTGCTGTAAATTTGTATCTCATACATTTATGTTATGTGCTTGTACATTTGAACACTGTCTACTTTTCATTTTTTGTATAATTGTAAATTGTCTGGAGTTTTTCTCCTTGGGTCTCCACTGAAAATGGGCCCTTGGCTTAGTTGGACCAATCCCGTTAACAAATGTCAAATAAAAATAAAATATATACAATTTTATGTTCCATGTGTGTGAACCTATTACAGACACAGAAGAGGTATGAAAATTGTAAAAATGTGAGTAACCATAGATATCAGCAGCTGTAGGAATAGACTCTGCCATGATGGGAAACATTCTTTTAAATAATGACCTCATTGTGCTTTAAGAACCAAAACTTTATGAATTGACAAGATAGTCTGAAGTACAGATGTATATCACATAGATAAAAGTACTGCTACTCTGCCTGGAAGATAACACTACATGATTTGTTTCTAATGCTGTCTTTCCATTGTACACACAGTTTATATATCATACACAATTCTTTTGTGCATTACATATTATAAGCAGCTACACAACATTCACACTGAGGAAAACAATGAGAAATGTTTCAAAATAGTCTGAAGGAGACATGCATTTCAGGGAGAAATATAGGATGTACTGTGAAAACATATATATGTGGTAGTTAAGAAAGAAAATTATCTTGAACATGCCATTTAAAAGCAAACCGAGATTCTAAAGAAAAACAATGGTTCCTTGGTGGTGAAATTAGAGAGTAAGTCAGTATGGAACAACATGCTTTGATGCTAAAAGACTTATTGGCCACGTTAATCTGCTCAGTTTCAAAGTTCATAGGTGGTTACTGGGCTACTGACCCGTAGGTCTTTATAAGCTTAGCCGTGTGTGCCCAATATACTACCACAGAAACCAAATATAAAGAATCTTCCCTAAACTTGAGAATTTAGTTAGCAACGAATGCCCACATCTAGGAGGATCATAGGTGAAATCCCCAACAGGAATTTAAGGTTTCCTATCCAGTCATCCAGGCTACACTTAAACAGGGTCATACAGGGTCTTTGATTGATGTAATAATCAAATACCAACAAAGATAATCTATTTACCTTTGTTGATCCTGACATTTGACAATTTTCTAGTATTTGCTAATATTTAGTAATCCAACCAATTGTTTAAATATGTTACCTTTTCTGTACATAATGTTGTAATGTACTCATTCCATATGTTAACTTTACTGTGTATACTATTGTAATGTACTGATTTTATATGTATTCTCTCCTTGTATAGGTTTGTTGTTATTTGTGGAGATTTACCCAGGTGTCCACTGAAAATTGGCTCATAACAGCCTGGTGGACTATCCTGGTAAACAAATGCAAATAAATAAAATAAAACAAATAAAAACTGATAGCCTATTCCAGGGGAGTGACAAGTCCTATTTATGTTGTAGATCAGGTTAAGGTCCCTGGAACGGGTGAGACTTGTCCCATTTGATTTGCGAATGTGCAACATTTCCATTAGGTTTGGATCAGAGATTGCTCTGTAGGCCAGGCACAAGTCTCTTCCAAGTAGTCTGTACACCATAGCTCTCAACCTCTTAGCACAAAAAATCTGGACAAAGTCCCCCAAATATGGACAGATTTTAAATATTAATCTTATAGACTTTGAAAGTTGCTAGAATAAAAGGTCTTACTTTACCATGCATTTTATTTAAGGATATGAAGTCCAAAACTCAAATGTCTATCATTATTTAGTGAATTCAGTCCTCACTGATTTGCCACATAAATCCAGAAAAACACAAATTTTATCAGGAATAGACCAAAAATATGAGGAAAAATCTGGACATTCTGTGAAAATCTGGACAGTTGAGAGGTATGCTGTACACTACTGAGTACAGTGACAGTGATTTTAGTCTGTCAATGTATGATGTGCTGGAGACCTTGAACATTCTTGTTTAGAAATCTCTAAGGTCTCTCAAGTTGCTGCAGGTGCCTGGTAAGGTATATACCAGTGGGAGTATTGTATTCAATTATTGGCCTGAGGGTTGAGTAAGGGGGTGTTACGACCTCTTTCTCACTTGAGGCAATGCCTTTGCTAATGAGGTGTACAATGTAGAATGCCTTCCTTATCACAGTAGACACATGGTGGTCAAAGGTTAGGCTACAGTCAATTTGTGTATCAAAGTTTCTCACTACTGAGTTAATACTTAGGGTATTATTATTTATATGACAGTCTCCAGGGATATCATTTTTACTGAAGGGGATGGTATTGCATTTTTTTGCATTGAGTTTGAGTCCATGGCTTTGGCACCAGTCATTGGTTTGTGTAAGTCCCTCTTGAAGTATAATGACATCATTTGGGGATTCAATGACTGCACCTAATTTGCAGTCACCAGCACTTAGTCAGCCACGGCCCCTCTGTTTTGGCCTGAACTTCTGAGAAGTATATTCCAAACAATAGGGGGCCCAGCACTGACCCCTGTAGAACCCCACTGATGATGGGTCTGCGTGCTGAGGTAAAGCCCCCAACTTTGACAGAGTGTCATCTGTTAGTGAGCCAGTTAGCAACCCACCTGACATAAGGGTTTATATTCAAATGGGAGAGTTTATCAATAATGCCCGAATGTGGGATTGTGTCAGAGGCCTTGGCTAAGTCAAGGTAGGCTGTATGCCCAGATACGCCTTTGTCTATGGCTCATAGGTTCATAGGTTGGTACTAGGCTATCAGCCCTAGGGCCTATACAAGCCTAGCCATAACAATTCCCTGGCTATTTCTTCCCACACTATTTACTTCCCTGGACCCCTGTCTAGCAGGGTGACTGATGTGATCCCCAGGGTGAATTTCCTTTCTCCCATCCAATCGTCAAGGTTCCTTTTGAAGAGGGCCAAAGATGCACTCTGCTTGACATGTATGGGCAATCTATTCCAGAGTCTGGGGAGTCTCTGAGTCAGGAACCTATCCCTCTACCACGTTATGTTTATTGTGATGACAAGGTTTAGATCCCTGGAGCGTGTGGCTCTGAGGGATTGGGATTTCTTTAAGTGTAGCATGTCCAACAGCTCTGGGTTTGACATGGCCTTGTATGTTAAGCAGAGATTGCCTCTGAGTAGACGATATGCGACAGAGTATAGCTGGAGATTTTTAAGGTGGTCAGCGTAGGGCATCTGCTTTAGGCCTGTGATTCTTTTAGTGAGGTATTTCTGTGGCCTTTCCAGTTGTTGCAGATGTCTTGAGAAGTACATACCAAACGGGGCGTTGTATTCTATAATGGGTCTAATGAAGGATGAGTACAGTGGGACAATGACCTCCTTTTTTCTGGATGAAAAGCCCTTAGTGATGAGGTGTGCCACATAGAAGGATTTCCTGACTGTTGTGGTGATGTGGTTATCGAAGGGAAGACCACTGTCCACCTGTGTCCCTAAGTCTCTTATCACACTTTCGGTGTTTAGTGTACTGACACCTATATGGTAATTCACGGGTACATGTTTTTTTTCCCAAAGGGGATAACTATACATTTCTTGGCATTGAGCTTGAGCCCATGGCTCTGGCACCAAGCATCTGTTTCTGTAAGGCCCTTTAGTAGAGTATCCCCATCATTTGGGGATTCAATAATGGCTCCCAGTTTGCAGTCATCTGTGAACTTTGTTAGCCAGAGTCCCTTAGTGTTGGCCTGTACTTCAGAGAAGTAGATGCCAAACAAGGCTCTGGTACTGTTTTTGAAGAAGTCCACCATGTTTAACAGGCATGATCTGCCTTTGCCAAAACCAAACTGTGTCGGATTAAGGGTGTGGAGATCAACTACATCCTTATTTATAAGGTCCATGATTATTCATTCCATGGCCTTACAGATAAGGCTGGTTAAGCTTATGCATCTGTAGTTCCCAGGGCCTGTTGCTGTGTGCCCTTTATGGAAGGGGTTTCCATTCAGCAGGGACAAAACCAGTACTCAGGCTGTGGTTGAAGAGAGTAGCTAATGGAGTTGCTAAATCATGTTTTAGACCATTTAAAACACAACCTGGGATGACATCCAGTCCCATAGAAGCTGTGTATTTGGCCTTGGAGAGAGCATTAATGACTTGTTCTTTGGAGATGGAAGGTGGGGAGATGTAGAGGGAATACTTTGTGGAATGTTTGGAGGGGTTGAGGATGAAATTATCTCCAAACCTCTCAGCTAATAGGTTAGCTATTTTCACAGGATCTGTCTGTGTGATGCCATCCTTAGCTAGTTCACCACACATCTTTGTCCTACCTTTTATGTTACCTATATAGCTGAAGAAAGTCTTATGGTTATCCTTACCTATGGTTGCTAAAATTTTTTTAGAAGTTGCCCTTACAGGATTTTACACTTTGTCTTATTTGTGTATTCAAGCAGAGGAAGGTGTTTGTCCCATGCTGGGACCTCACTTTTTTCATTCTTAGACAGAAACGTCTTCCTTTTGTTATATAACTTATTAATTCTAGATGTCCACCAGGGAGGCTTATTTCTTTCTTGAGGACCTTGTTTTGATCCTATCAGGTACAGCTCTGTCAGTTACATTTGTATAAGTGTTTGTACAGGGCACTTGTGTGTACCTTAGTATAGTTGTCAATGCCATCTGTGGGAACTGGAGCTTGGAAATTATTTATGCCATCCTTTAGAAGGGTATAATTAGCTTTGGTAAAATATTTTAGTCCGATTACATCCAAGAGGGGTTCAGGTGTTATACATTATATAATGTGACTGATTTGCGATCAGATTTATCCAGTGGGGGTCCTATACTTGTGGTGATGCAACGGTCACTTTGTTGTGTGAGGACAAGGTCAGAAATATTTGATCCCCTTGTGGGGTTGCATACTATTTGTTCCAGGGCATTAGTGTTAAGTTCAGGAACCTTTGTGCAAGCATGCTGGTACTCATACAAGTTTCCCAGTCAATGGAGGAATAGTTAAAATTGCCCAAGACTAGAGTGTTTGCTTGCAATTTGATTGACTCAAGTAGGTCCAAGTAAACAGAGTGGGTATCTTGGTTCATTGAAGGGGCCTATAGCTAACAATAACTTGAAGGGGGGTCTTACCCACAGTTAGTTGAACTTGGAGTGAGTAACTCTATGGAGTTTTCCTGTCTAACCAGTCTAGAGGTGTAATTATCTTTGATGAAGATAAATACAGCTCCTCCTTTGGTTCTCATGCGTTCATTTTGCGGTCTGAAAGTGTGGAAAGCATTGTAGCTTTGCAAAGCCAGGGTACTCTCTGCAGCCCTGAACCAAGTTTCTGAGACTGCACAGATGTCAACATCCTCCAGGGAGAGGAGTGCTTCCATACAGTACAGTTTCTGATTTAAAGTCCTAACATTTAGCAGCATAACCTTTAATTTTTTTGTGAGTGATATTTTCACGTTGAAAATTTTGTTCTTGAGAGCTTGCCTAAAAAAAACACTATGAGGAGGAAAGTGCCTTAGCCAGTAACTGAAAGCCTACAGGTGACAGGTGAAGATCATCTCTGGCAAAGTAATGTGGTCTCTCAACCATGTCATCTCAGGCTGACAGGAAATGGATTCCCTTAGAATGACACCAGAAACTAAGCCAGTTGTTGAAGTCAATCATTTTTTGTTTATATTGTGGTATCATCCTAGGTGAGGGTAGAATGCTGCTCAAGGCTAGAGACATACCCATCTGGGACACATATTCATAGAGCTCAACCGTGTCTCTTCATATAGTCCAGTGAGATATGTCTCAAGTCATTCATACCAACCTGAACTAAGACAGAGTCATAATGATACTTGTTGTTGAGAGACTTGAGTGCATGTGTGATCTGACAGATTCTGGCACCCAACAGACAGCTGACTGTAACCTTGTCCAGCCTGGTGAGTGGGACATCTGTGCATCTCACAATGGAGTCACCTATGACAAAAAAATTGGTTTAGGTGTGCTTTGCCTTAGGGGCTTATTTGGTGAGACACTGGTGCTTATTTTTATGTGTATTGAGTGCTGTAGGTGCTATATTAGGTGTAGCATGTTTGTGTTTGGAAGGTCTCTGGTGTTTAGGTAGGTTTCTGGTGAGTACCTCCATGTATGATGGTTTAGGTGTTGAGTGCATGGTTTGCGTAGGTGGTGTAGTATGTGAGCTGACAGCCTGTTTACACTCTCTTGCACAGAACAGTAACACTAAGGATTCCAGATTCTTAGTGTGGATGCATCTCTCACAAATTGTACTTGGGTAATTAAGGGGTAGAGGGTTGTCAGTGTACATGAGGCAGTTGCTACATTGCCTCAGGATACCCATGTCAATCAGGATGGTAGGAAATATGGAGGGAAACTGACGATCCATAATGTTAGGTTAAATCCTGTTTTCACAGTGGGGAGAGAAAAACGGAGGGGTGTGCTATAACTGGATGCTCTAAATGGGGTCTATACTAATGGGGTGCCCTATAATGGGTCTATACTAGTGGGAGTTCTCTAAATGGTACAAGACTATTGTAGATTTGATGATTTTGGGACTGTTTAAGGGGAAAAAGCACAGTTGAGGTGCTCTCTGATCAGCTAAGCACAATTTAAGGACTTCTTGGCCGGATCATGGAAAACTACTAAGGGAAGTTTATCTACTTAAGTTTTTGCATCTATAACTGCCAATGGTTACTCCCATTGCACAGTAGTGCATGATGGTGCACGGACGTATGCTACACATAAACAGATGAATACAGCAGAGCAGTGGCTGGTTGCCTAACTGTGGAGCTGTGTTAAAACAAGTGCAAAGCCGCACAAATGCAGGGCTTGCAGAGCAACAGTGAGCAAACTGAATTAAACAACTTAACCAATAATAATGCTCAAAAACTGAGCCCTGTGCTCAGCAACCTTCAATCAGATGAGTTCTAACTGCACTCTCCTGCCACAAGGATGATGCAGGGGGGGGGGCGCTCTCCAACGACAGATTTAGTTTAGAGGTTTAGTGCTCTACTTAAACAGAACCAGATTCAGCAGGTCTGAATCTAGTCTATGCTACAGCAGACAAAAAGTGCAACAAATCAGCAAGAAGAGTCTTAAAAAATCAGCAATATAGCAAACATGCAGCTTAAAAGTGCAAAATACATTATAAAATTGTACTTATGGTTAGCAGAATGCAACAGATTCCTTGGTTTGCAAAGATGAATACAGCAGAGCATTGGCTGGTCACCTAATGCTGTGGAGCTGTGTTAAAGCATGAGATTGAAATCATGGTCAATCAACATTTTTACCCCAACCCCTGATATCTACAGCCCTATCTTGTCCAAAATCTTTTTGAAGGGTTACACTGCTTCTACACAGAGTATTTTACCAGGTAAGCTGCTTCAACCACCCAACAACATTTGGTTACTGTACTTGTGTCTGTCCTCAGCTATAATGTACTATACAATACAATGGCACTCTCTAGTTGTAACACATACATTTTAATGTATTTAAAAGTGGCACTCTGCTGATACTGTCGCAGTCCTACAATGTTTATATCACATTCACCCACCTTTTGCTTCAAGACTCATTTTGGAGTCTGTGCATACATGTTTCTTATGGGGACAATGCAGCTGTGGCTCAAAATCAATAATGTCCAAAGTATGCTGTTAAAATAATGAGG
>NC_056743.1:1545278334-1545318334 GCF_019279795.1 Protopterus annectens | reverse complement strand
CTAACTTCAGTATATTTCATTGATACCTTTGCTTCCTTCTGCTTTTCCTTCCCCTTCTCTCTCTTTACCCATCAGCTCCTTACTTGGCAACCTTCTTTAACATGCTCTTTAATCATCACTTGCTTTTAAGACAAGACACTTCACTGTACCTTGCTTCATTTGATCTCCTTTTTCAGCACCTACATCTATGCATTAGGCAGCCTTCCCATCCATGTCAAGCAGAGTTTTTTTCCCGAACTCAATTCAAATGCAACTTGGATCAGTGGATGCAGAGTCGGAAATCTACTCCTGATCTGGCACCTATGCCATTTAAAACTTTCTCTTAAATCACCTTAAAGGCAATTTCTGTTGAATCACTGGTGCTAACATTGCAGTTTGAGTTAACTTTTTTGTGTATTTTTAAATTACGAGGACTGGGATTATTCATCTAATGGTAGCAGGTGTTAGCCTGGCATATCCAAGTTGGGAAACACATAGAAAGGAGTGTAGTAGTTTTATTGACCAGAGGAGTTATTAGCCAGTTTATTGTGCTTTCATTAGCTGCTCACCGGGCAGTGCCACTTAGCAGTGCCATGTATAGACACAGACATAGTGATCATTGGTACAGCAAAACATAGATTTAAGAGCCAAGTTCCGTGCAAATAATCTCAGTTTTAATAATGTAACAGGTAAGTCTGTCCACTGAGCTGGAATAAAAGTCAAACCTTTGTTTAGTAGATTAAGTTCATTGTCAGTCAACGTTCGACTTGAAATATTCCACACTAGTTGCCGCTGGATGATTTCCACATTTTCTTGAGTGTGTGAATGTTTAAAACCTGGCCTGACTATTTCCTTTTCATTTTGGCTTGTTCTTTTGGGGGATCTCTGGAATCCTTCCAATGTATTCAGAAGGGTAGTGGAAAAGCCGAAAAAACCTGCTCGGATGTAGTAGAAAAAAACTTTCTTTCGAACTACAAGCTCATTTTCCACCCTCCCTTCCTGAATGGATGCACTTTTAATAGCAGAGCTCTCTCCTTTGGGTGTCCCATACACTGATTGGTCACTCGAAGGAGGATGTACTGCCTCTTTCAGAGGCAGATTCTGTGAGACTGCGATGTAGTGCTGTCCAAGTTCTCAGTGATCTGAATGTCATGCTTAGCTGTATTTGAAATAACTTGTGTTTCTCTCAGCATAGTAAACACATTATGATCTCTGAAATCTTTTAAAATCTCTCTGCATCTTCCTTTTCTTTTGCTGTATGAGCTTACGCTCATACAAACACACTTGATCAATCAGATCACTGACACGTAGATCTATAAAATCATGATTAACCTCATTGTACAGTTCATTTTGTGTCCGTTGTATTTTCTCACATAATTCCTGCTCAACTGGTTTAAAGAAGCCAATGAGTAGTTTCATTACATTGAGTTACCAGAAGACTGAGTGTTAAAATGTCAAGACCAGTATATCAAAAGATGAAAATACTGAAAGTTTATTAGACTGAGTCCTGTAACACTGAAAATGATATGTTCATGCTTTGATGACTTGTAATAGTGCATTATTTCTTTCAGAAGGTGTAAATTATTGTAAAGAGACGTGGCGGACATTGTGTGAAATAGTGAAGGCAATTTGTTAGCTTGTGTGGTTTTACTGTTGAAGAGATGGGTAAGGTAGACTTATTTTTGATTGTAGAATTTATTTTTTGAAAGGTGGTGGTATGAATGTTTGCAGTGTCGGGCTGAGTGAGTAAGAGTGGATGTGTTTGTGTTCACAGTGTTTAGGTGTTTTACAAAGACACAGGTGCATAATTTTTTTAATTATGCGGATATGTTGTATGGAGATCGCTGTACAGTGGGGATCAGGAAATTTACCTTTCTTCCACTGTAGTGCGACTTTAGAGTTGGTATATTTAAGTTGCAAGGTGTGTGCATAAATGTTTACTACAGTATATGTTTAATGTTTGTTATGTTTAGTTGGAGGGAGTGGAATGTCATGCTTGCAATGAGACTTTCAAAGTTCTGGGATTCAATTTTCTGAGGGTCAGTGTTATGAGTTTTCTGTATTTTGATTGTTTGATGTTGTGGTCTCAACATTTTCACTTGGTTATCTGGTAACTCAATGTACATTGACTCTAGGTGATGGCACTGCTGATGTGACTGATGCCAATATGACTGATATATATAAATTTATATATATATATATATATATATATATATATATATATATATATATATATATATATATATATATGGATCTACTATATTTGGTCGAATTTCATTTAGTCAAAAATTATTTCAGGCACCCCACTTCACTGAAACCTCATTTGACTGAAAGCACATTTGGTTGAATTAGATTTGGTCGAAAATGGTATTCAGTCCTGCCCCACTGTAGTGCAACCCTGGAGTAAGAATATAAAGTTGGGGGGGGTGGCATAGCCCCCCACATAATTGCAGTTTATGCACTATTATATACATGTTTATCCATTAAAAATACATTAAAACATATAACATAAGTAAAAATGTGTTGCAAACTATATATAGACACACTCACACTCACAAACACACTCAAATGCACACATGCACACACGCGTGCACACACCCACACAGACACACACAAATGTATGGGAACATAAGAACATAATTAATTTTCCTGTTTTAACTGTGTTTTTGTTTATCACAGGTGTACAAGGGAAACATGGTGCATCCCCTGTACCAATGCATATATACACACACACACACACACACACACACACACACACACATATATATATATATGTATATACCAACTCAAAGATAATGCAACAACAGCGAATGGTATATTCTCTATCCATACTGTCCTGTAAGTTCACGTTAACAAAAGTCAGCTCCTTTCATTCAGTAGCTCTAAAGTAAAGAATCCAATAGATTGGCACAAAAAAAAAAAAAAAAAAAAAAAAAACAAGCACAGACACATCTTAAATATTGCTCTTATACACTAAAAACTACATAAAATAAGACATTTTGCATTCCATAGACCTTTATAACAATACTCATATAATGCTACTGACTTTCAGTTGAGTGACCCTCGTTTTAAGCAATTTTTGCATTTGATGGACAGGGATTCAGCTGGTCTACTGCAGATAGTCTCTTTTCTATCAGCTGTGTCTTTCTTCACCACAATGACCCTAATTTCTCACTCTCTCTCTCTCTCTGTATATATATATATATATATATATATATATATATATATATATATATATATACCTACATACATACATATATATATATATATATATATATATATATATATATATATATATATATTTACATTTGTTTACCTGAAAATTCTGACTGGACGCAGGTCCTTTTTCAGCTGATGCCCGGGGAGAAAAGCTCCACATCATGTACATGATAAATATATATATATATATATATATATATATATATATATATATATATATATACAAATACTCCCCACACATACGTGTGTGTGTGTGTGTGTGTGTGTGTGTGTGTGTGTGTGTGTGTGTGTGTGTGTATGTGCCAACAGATATCGGGGCCGATAGATATCAGGGCTTCAGTTCTACAACAGTGAAATCCATTGCAGTTTTTAGAACAGTGGTTTCACCTCACTCATCAAATGCAACAATAAAATCAAGCACTTTTTGCTGGGGGGGCTACATGCTCTTCCACCCCCCATGTAGCAGGAGCTTTGCCCTTCCTGAGTTTACGTATGAGTTTAAAGTCAAAAACCCACCCCGGGATTCATTAATAATCATGTAGGCATCATGCTACGCCTACACAATATGAGCATATTAGTGCAATGAGCAGCAGTGCCAACTGAATATGGATGCTGCTTTTCACACCTACATGGTTGCAAACACCTTTTTGTGCCAGCAATAATGTTAGTGGTCATAGAAAGGTGCTTTTGACCATGAGCACACAATGTAAACAAAACAGATTGCATATTGCCAGTGCTCAGATATAAGCATGTGCTCTAGACCAGACATGTTTAGGACAAGTACAGGGAAACAATACAGAATGAGGGGAAGTGAAATAGGAGAATTGGTACACAGAATGTGGTATAATGATTAAGTAATGTTGAAGAGGAGACATGTTTATAGTGTACTCATATTCCACAGACAAATGTGACGATAGTGTATAAGAAGCATTTCTAACATAAAACTTGCAATACTGATGAAATGATAATTAATGTGAATATCAGTCCTGCAGTTATGAACATAAGTAATAATGGACATGCTAATAAAGGGTGTGATAGGGACATAAAGCTTCAGTGCAACAACATGGAGTGAAAACGTGATATACTTGTTAATTAAATGCTGACAAGATTACAGTTAGTAAGGGCAGAAGATAATTTTAGGAATGAATGCATAGAATCTAATGATTGCATATAAGGATGTTTATATGGGGAATTTATGTATACAAGCTGTCAGCACCGCTGTATTATCCATCTCACCATGTATACACAAGAACAAAAGGATCTTGCAGCTGTAATGTCAGGTAACTCATAAATTGACATGTTTATGTAAAGAAATGGCAGTAGCACCAATGGCAAAGGGGTTTATCACCTATAAACATGTAATTATGTAATAAGCAAGCAAGTGTTGTATAGTTTTGTAAATGCTACATGCCAGTATAGCAACAAACAGTATACATAAGTGACCAATGGCAAGACAGAGTAGATGACATGATAGGAATCCAGTGTTGCCATAGCTAATTTGCAAACATGTCTGATATCGTAATACTGGGCATGCTCACAAGCAGTTGTAAGGATCAGTAACATAACAGCAATTAAACAACAGCAACATAACAGAAGGTGTTATAACAGAGGAGCAGTCACATTTTCTGATGGTTTGCAGTATGGCATACAGTAAGAAATGTTTATGGAATCACACATCTACCATTTAGATGTATAGTGTGATGGAAACAATTACAGTATTAAACACATGTGTTGAGGAAGACATGAAATACAGAGCATAATTATCTTGTGAATAGCTAATGCATATGAGCAAGGAATGACCTAAGAGACATTTGCATCATGTCATTTCAAACATATGCCCGAACAGACAGAGACATGTATAGTGATCACGGATGCCACAGACATACACATATCAGTCATATAAGGAAGAACACCCTCGAAGGGCGTACATCACTATCATTCCATATATGATGTATTGACAACCTACCTGGTATGAAAATACTTGAAAAAGCTGGCCCTTTGAATGTGTGTAAGCCACTATTGACTGACTGACAGATGTTACCAGATTCAAACCCCTGCTTGTTATACAATGTTCTTTCCAGATCCCTGTATTGCCAGCATGTACCACATCCATTAGCAATGGAGGCTATCACAAATAACTTTATTGAATTTACACAGGGGGTATAAATATAATTTGAACAATATGATTTATTCAGAATGACAGAAAGGAGTTTCACACATTAATGTCCACAAAACACTGAGTATTACAATATGCTTGCTTCTTAGACAAGGAGATGGTATCCATCATGTAGGACACACACTGTTCCAGAATTGACCACCAGGTCCTTACTTTACCCACATGTACGAAATAGGAGAATTGGTACACAGAATGTGGTATAATGATTAAGTAATGTTGAAGAGGAGACATGTTTATAGTGTACTCATATTACGCAGACAAATGTGATGATAGTGTATAAGAAGCATTTCTAACATAAAACTTGCAATACTGATGAAATGATAATTAATGTGAATATCAGTCCTGCAGTTATGAACATAAGTAATAATGGACATAAGTATTAATGGAAATAAGTAATAACTTAAGTAATAACCATCCAGGTGCAACTAACCATAGGCAAAACTGCTCTACAAATTGTAGCATGCTACAGGCCACCCTCTCAAACTCAGGAACCCCACACAGCCTTCCTGAAGACACTGGAGGGTATAAATGTATCTCCAAACACCATCATATTGGGTGACTTCAACTACCATAATATAGACTGGGAACATTACTCAAGCCCTAACTTTCTAGCCCAACGGTTCCTGGAGTTCATAAATTCAAATGCCATGGAACAGCTAGTCACTGTTCCCACGAGAGGAGAAAATATACTAGATCTCATTATCACAAACATGGGGACAAAATGCTCCACACTGGAAGTATATCCCTCATTGGTGAGATCTGATCATAAACTAATCTCACTGGAAATCCACATCCCGCCCCCACCCCAAACAAAAAAGACCACAGTGAAGAACTTCTCTAAAGCAAACTTCACACTACTCAAGACTGGTGTGGTATCCTTCAAGGCCCCTGAGCCAGTGGAAACCACAACCCAAGCTGCGGAAGCCCTTACAAATGCCTTCTATGAACACCTCCAGGACTGCATGGATCAGGCAAATAAAACCAAGACTCTTTCCACAAAGGGCAAACGTCCAGTCTGGTGGACCCCAGCCATTAACAAACTTTACAATAAGAGGAGAAAGCTATTACATGATAGAACAAAATCCATAAAAGGGAAGTCAGCCCTGATCATTATTAGTAAAAAAATACGAGCACTCATAAAATCAACTAAGGCCAATTTTGAGAGAAAAATTGCCATGGATTCAAAGGACAATCATAAGGCCTTTTTCAGCTATGTTATGAACCTGGGTGGAAATGCCCAGATATGCTCAGAATTAGTCCAAAATTATACAAAAATCATTGAACCCACAGACATTGCCAACATACTGGCAGACAGGTTCAGTGCAAACTTCACCCCCCTCTCCCCTCCTAAAGGAGAGATAACTATCCCAGCGGAGTGTAGCCTCCCAGACATCTCAAATGCGCAGGTGAAAGCTGCTCTCTCTAAAGCTAAAAACACAGCATCAATGGGACCGGATGGTGTCCCCGGCTGTGTGCTACATGAGCTAAATGATGAATTAAACCCGCACATAAGGCAGCTGTTTAATCTCAGCCTTACCACAGGATACGTGCCCAAGGAGTGGCGTACGGCAACTGTGGTCCCACTCCACAAAGGCGGTGCCTCTACAGACCCTGGTAATTACCGCCCCATAAGCTTAACAAGTCTAGTCTGCAAAGCTATGGAGAGGATCATAATGGAGCTCATAAACAAAGATATAGGGGACTTGCAGGCATTGGACCCGACCCAATTTGGCTTCGTCAAGGGAAGATCATGCCTTTTGAACTTGGTCGACTTCTTCGAAACAGACACCAAGGCCATTGATGAGGGAAAGGCAGTCCATACAGCCTACCTTGACCTTGCAAAGGCTTTCACACAATACCCCACTGTATTGTAGAAAACTTACCAGCTTAAATGTAAACCCATATGTCACAAGATGGGTTGCAAACTGGCTTAAGGACAGAACCCACAGGGTTAGAGTTGCTGGCGCTATGTCAGACTCCAAGCTGGTCACAAGTGGTGTCCCACAGGGCTCGGTCCTTGGCCCCTATTGTTCGCATCTACTTCTCAGAAGTACAGGCCAACATGGGAGGACTTTGGCTGACAAAGTTTGCAGACGACTGCAAACTGGGCGCCATAGTGGAAAGTGCATCGGACACGGATATCCTTCAGAAGGGACTCACGGAAACAGATAGCTGGTGCCAGAGCCATGGCCTGAAGTTAAACGCCAAAAATGTATAGTCATACCCTTCGGGAAAAACAAGGTAACCCCAAGCTACCATATAGGTGGCAATCCACTAAGCACAGAAGAGGTTATCAGGGACCTGGGGACCCAGGTTGACAGTGGCCTTTCTTTGACACTCACGTTGCTAAAGTGGTTAGAAAGACCTTCTACATTGCCCACCTGATCATGAAGGGATTCACATCCAGATCTAGTGAGGTCATTGTTCCCCTGTACTCTTCACTTATCAGACCAATGATCGAGTACAATGCCCCATTCAGGATGTATCTCACCCGACATCTGCAGCAATTGGAGAGACCCCAAAAGTTCCTCACCAAAAGGATAAAGGGACTCCAAAATCTGTCATATGCTGCCAGATTGAAGAAACTCCAGCTCTATTCAGTCGCATACCGCCTGCTCAGAGGTGACATGTGCCTGACATACAAGGCCATGTCCAACCCGGAATTAATGGACATGCTCCACCTCAAAAACTCCAAATCCACCAAAACCACTAGAGCAAGCGACTTAAACCTTAGCACGGACATAAATAGGACGTGCTGGAGGGATAGATTTATCACTCAGAGACTCCCTATGCTGTGGAATAAAATCCCGGTCCATGTGAGGCAGAGCACCTCGCTGGCTCTGTTCAAGAGAAATCTTGACCTGTGGATGGGAGATCGTAGGCTTACCCCGGGAATCATCTCTGTGTCACTGCTGGACAGAGGCACAACAAACTAATAGGCACAGTATTTTTTCATATAAGGGGTGGCGTAAGCCACAAAAATTTGGGCTAGGCTTATAAATGCCTTAGGGCAGATAGCCTAGTATAAACCTATGAACCTATGAACCTATGCTAATAAAGGGTGTGATAGGAACATAAAGCTTCAGTGCAACAACAGGGAGTGAAAACGTGATATACTGGTTAATTAAATGCTGACAAGATTACAGTTAGCAAGGGCAGAAGATAATTTTAGGAATGAATGCATAGAATCTAATGATTGCATATAAGGATGTATATATGGCGAATTTATGTATACAAGCTGTCAGCACCGCTGTATTATCCATCTCACCATGTATACACAAGAACAAAAGGATCTTGCAGCTGTAATGTCAGGTAACTCATAAATGGAAATGTTTATGTAAAGAAATGGCAGTAGCACCAATGGCAAAGGGGTTTATCACCTATAAACATGTAATTATGTAATAAGCAAGCAAGTGTTGTATAGTTTTGTAAATGCTACATGCCAATATAGCAACAAACAGTATGCATAAGTGACCAATGGCAAGACAGAGTAGATGACATGATAGGAATCCAGTGTTGCCATAGCTGATTTGCAAACATGTTTGATATAGTTAATACTGGGCATGCTCACAAGCAGTTGTAAGGATCAGTAACATAACAGCAATTAAACAACAGCAACACAACAGAAGGTGTTATAACAGAGGAGCAGTCACATTTTCTGATGGTTTGCAGCATGGCATACAGTAAGAAATGTTTATGGAATATCACATCTACCATTTAGATGTATAGTGTGATGGAAACAATTACAGTATTAAACACATGTGTTGAGGAAGACATGAAATACAGATCATAATTATCTTGTGAATAGCTAATGCATATGAGCAAGGAATGACCTAAGAGACATTTGCATCATGTCATTTCAAACATATGCCCAAACAGACAGAGGCATGTATAGTGATCACGGATGCCACAGACATACACATATCAGTCATGTAAGGAAGAACACCATCGAAGGGCGTACATCACTATCATTCCATATATGATGTATTGATAACCTACCTGGTATGACAATACTTGAAAAAGCTGCCCTTTGAGTGTGTGTAAGCCACTATTGACTGACTGGCAGATGTTACCAGATTCAAACCCCTGCTTGTTATACAAGGTTCTTTCCAGATCCCTGTATTGCCAGCATGTACCACATCCATTAGCAATGGAGGCTATCACAAATAACTTTATTGAATTTACACAGGGGCTATAAATATAATAAGAACAATATGATTTATTCAGAATAACAGAAAGGAGCTTCACACATTAATGTCCACAAAACACTGAGTATTACAATATGCTTGCTTCTTAGACAAGGAGATGGTATCCATCATGTAGGACACACACTGTTCCAGAATTGAACACCAGTCTATCTGTGTAGGTATGCCATAAAAGCCAGTACTCAAGATACATACCACAGGAGCACTCAAAGCATGATGTGCCCAAAATAAACATTTCACTGCCGTGCAGTCACAGCCTGTGATGATATATCATTGGCACAGAAATGGATATGAATAACAGCATACAATGATGGTTACATAATGTCAGTACATTTATATAATGTTGTCCCTTTCAGGAATTGAGCATCAAGTGATCTAGATGAACCATAAATACCACAATGGAAGTCTTAGAACTACTTTGACAATCTGCCTATGCAAACATATTAAATTGGCTCTATGTGTAGTAAACAATCTCTGAGATAAAAGGGATTGTGGAGGACTCTCACACTATAAATGGACACATAACTGTGGTACATGACATTCATGCATTATGGTATAAGGCACAATAATGCTAACAGGCACTGAACATGGATGTTGAACACATGCGCATTTTACAGCTGATAATACATGACATTTGACAGGATGAATGCACCATGGCAAAATGTCAGTGCAATTGTGACATATGTGGGTTATGTGAAGGCATCATGTTATTTCTATAAGACATATGTGTGCCTGTAATTGCAGTAGTATGTCAACATCAGACAGCATGCTGTCTCTTTCCCTCATGACAGAGGAAAACACCTCCTACATATGTTATGTAAGGAATATGATAGCAAATGTCATTACTCTGAATAAAAATATTATGTGATAACTTGATTTAGCTTTTAGTAAGAGAGATCAACACCTTTATGTGTACAAAGCAAATGTGTTTGACAACAGTACTAGTGACATGTATAGTCACAACAACACTGACACAATGTAGTCTGAACATTAATGGATGAATTTCATATAATTACCCAAGATCACAAGCTAAACATCATTGCCAGAATCACAATTGCTCCATGACAATACTGAAGCAGAACTGAGACAGTGCACAGTTAAATGGATGACATCACTACTATTTATTAGCTGGATGTTTATGCTAAAAAGTGTTTGAAGTGCACAATAACACTATACAGCTACACATCATATATGGCTTTGCAGAACAGTGTACACAGTTTGATGGTGAAAGACACCCACACAGCTGGACTTCAAAATCCTATATACGCAGTTACAGAATGTACAAACACACAACACAGGAGAATGTGCACTCCAAATGTGATATGCTGCAGGTATGTTAGCTGGAGGCAATCATTAAGTGGACACAAAGTTATTTTCCCTGGTGATGCTAAGCTTTTCCAGTGTCACAGAGTGCCACTGTAATTCAATCTCATAATCAGAATGCTACATGAAGGTAGTTGCAAGGTGGGCAATAGCATTACTGTCAAACTATTGAAGCAGTGATGGACTTGATCCACCTACTTATCCTCTTATACCATTTACACAGCACAATATCAGCAGCCAGTGCCACAGAAGAATGATGACTGCAATTGACACATACAGCATCTATGAAGGGGTGACATCAGCAGTGTATTGCCAAGGAGATGTAGCTGGCAACATTATTTTTACAGCCAATCACAATTTGAGAAAAATGCCACTACAAATGTGTTTAAAGAAATCATGACTCCATACCCCACTGGTCATCACACTTGTAGATGTTAAACACTGCTGTGTTTGAACATCCTACGTATCTAGTTATATATTATAGAAAATATTGTAAGACATGCAAGTACAACAGGTGAAGTCTAACATCCAAATAGCTTCAGTTCAGTTGCAAAACAATCATCTCATGAGTGTGTAGAACCAGGGCTGTAGGCAGACAATATAATGTTGCAATGGTGTGCTGCTATTGATGCCACACAAAACATCTGTCATTTGAAGAATGTAAACTTTCTCACTCCACCCTACTAATCAAATGTTTGTATCGTGCTTTCCCTAAAAACATTAAATGGGTATTTTTCAACCCATGATACTGTTATTTGAAGCATTAATTTACAAATTTGTGGACAAAGTACTGCAAAAAAGCAAAGTTTTATTCATGTAATGCCTAGAAAATTGTAAAGATTACAGTACAAACAGTATGCATAGCTACACCATTGTGTTATGAAAAGTTTTAGATGTGAAGGGTGAGCTTAGGCAATGGTTAAGTCATCTATCATTTTAAAACATTGATCTAGGGTGCAGCTTGATTGAGCACATGATCACCTAATGTAAACACCGTCACAAACACAGGTTTTACGTGAGGAGTATAGAACCTCCTACCTGTCTAGTTACACAATCTAGAGTGCACTGTACTAGTTTCAAGTGCCACAGGAGAAGTCTGGCTATGAAGGGGAGAGAGTGTACTTTTGTCAAGATGACCTCATCAGTGTGTGTCATACAGGTTGTTTCCATAAAAATTGGTATAAGGGAGCTGTGTACACATTTAAATGCATTCTGTTTAGGAGAAATGGAGGCAGCAACAAACATTCCACACACACACATGGACAAGTCTTTTATGGTGGAAGTCAATCCTCCTACCTATCTAGTTTCATGACTTTGCAGAGTCACCACACCAGTGATGGGTGACAACAACAGAATAATGTTGCATGTTCAAGTGGATTGAATCATTTGAGTTAGTGCAACACACAAGCAAAGCAGAGAGCTATGTATGGAGAGTACTAATTTTTGCGGGACACGTGCCCATTTTTTGGGAGGGGAGAGAGAGTAATGTTGGGAAAGGTGCTTAGGAATGAGAGGGTCAGGTAGAGAGGGTAGGTTAGGAAGCATGCACAGACATACAACACATACAAGATAGACAGGAATGGTGATGGAGACAAAAGGTTGGGGGACAACATGATTGGGGAAAGGTATGGGACATTGAAGGTGCACCCATTTTCAGCTTGAGAACAGTGAGAATCTAGTCCTCATTCTCAGAACTGTCACAACTCTCTCCTTCAGCAGCTCCCTGGGTTAGTGTTGGATGTGACATTGTCTTTGCAATATGACACAGGACCTTTTCAACACTGCCAGTATGTGCACTAAGGCCTCTCTCCATTATATCCCACAGCAGCCCTGTCAGCTGCTGCAGGATGGCAAAATTGACACCTCTGCTGTTACTGGTTCCAGAGGGTATCACTGCACCGGCAGCTGTGGCTGCGCTACCTGATGCCTTGAAACAGGTAGGGCAGGGTTTTTGAAGGTAACACTGACACAATGTGACCCTGAAGTGCTGGGTGTCTGTGCTGCCGTCTGTGGAGGTATGGTGGGATGAGCCTCAGTGGTCAGTGTACCTCTCTGTGCTGTTAATGATTAATGTTCAGCAGCAAGTTATGCAAACATATACCCCCCTCACAAAATAAAGAGGAAAGGCTGTGGGTGACAAAATAAAGAGATAATCAGATACATGGCATGTCACAGTACTATATATTTTAAACAAACTTAGATTGGTAATGCATAAACAATTATAACAATTTTCTATTGCCCACTTTTGCAAAATCCATGTATGATGGAAAGGTATTTATGTGCCATTAAATAAACAGATGTTACTGCTCTGATATAAGAAACAGCTGCCTTTATTTCACTATGATGAATTGGAATTATGCATTCTAAAATAATAATTACAGTTGCCGTAATGTAATTATTCCTGACCGGAAACCTCCTTAAAAAACTTCTCCAAAACCAACTTCATGCTTCTGAAGTCAGAAGTGACAAATTTTATGACACCCATGCATACGGGATCTGAAAGTTCGACTGCAGAATCCTACACTAAGGCACTGTATGAGCACATCCACTCGTGCATGAATTGTGCCATGCCAAATAGAACCAAGATGCTCTTCTCCAAAAAATGGAAGCCTATCTGGTGGTCCCCTGCTATAAACAAACTATACAACAGAAGGAAGAAACTGCTGCAGAAAAGAGGAAAATCCCAGGATGCAAAAACTCCCTCACCAGCCTCAGTAAGAAGCTGAGATCCCTCATAAAATCCTCAAAAGCTAGTTATGAAAATAAAATTGCCAAAGATTCCAAAGACAACCACAAGGCATTCTATAGTTATGTCAAGAATCTAAATGGCAATGCTCAGATCTCCTCTGAGCTACAACAGAATGGCATTAAATATACTGATCCCAAGGATACTGCCAATATCCTGGCAGATCGATTTAGTGCCAACTTCACCCCCTCTCACCCCTAAAGGGCCCATCTCAATACCAAAAGATTGCCAAATTCTGCTAATCATGGCCACACAGATAGAAACTGCTCTCTCCAAAGCTAAGAATACAGCATCCATGGGACCAGATGACACCCCAGGCTGTGTACTACATGAACTACAAAATGAACTGGCACCTTATCTAAGTGTCATGTTTAATCATAGCCTCACCTCAGGCTTCATGCCCACTGAGTGGCGCACAGCTACAGTTATCCCACTCCACAAGGGGGGATCCACCTTGGATCCCAGGAACTACCATCCCATCAGTCTGATGAGCCTGATCTGCAAGGGCATGGAACGCATTATCATGGAACTTATAAACAAAGACATTGGCAACCTTCAAACACTGAACCCCACCTAGTTTGGGTTTGTGAAGGGCCAATCTTGTCTCCTGAACCTGACTGACTTCTTTGAATCAGTCTACAGAGCTGCAGATGAGGGTAAGGCAGTCCAAACAGCTTATCTGGACCTCGCCAAGGCCTTCGACACCATCCCCTACTCTGGAATCATAGATAAACTTACTAAGCTGGGCATAAATCCCTACATCACTCAATGGGTTGCCAACTGGCTTACTGACAGAACACAGACTGTAAAAGTAGCCGACTCCAAATCCAGCTCCAGACAAGTGACAAGTGGAGTACCTCAGGGCTCAGTCCTGGGACCACTCTTGTTTGGCATCTACTTCTCTGAAGTACAGGCCAACACTAAGGGACTCTGGCTAACAAAGTTCGCAGATGACTGCAAACTGGGAGCCATTAGTGAATCCCCAAATGGTGTGGATATTCTACAAAAGGGCCTTACAGAAACAGATGCCTGGTGCCAGAGCCATGGGCTCAAACTTAATGCCAAGAAATGTATAGTTATCCCCTTTGGAAAAAAAAACATGTACTCATGAATTACCACATAGGTGGCAGTACACTAAACATCGAAAGTGTGATGAGAGACTTAGGGACACAGGTGGACAGTGGTCTCACCTTCAATAACCACATCACCACAACAGTCAGGAAATCCTTCTATGTGGCACAACTCATCAGTAAGGGCTTTCCATCCAGAAAAAAGGAGGTCATTGTCCCACTGTACTCATCCCTCATTAGACCCATTATAGAGTATAATACCCCATTTGGTATGTAACTCGCAAGACATCTGCAACAGCTGGAAACGTCACAGAAATACCTCACTAAAAGAATCACAGGCCTAAAGCAGATGCCATATGCTGACCATCTAAAAAGACTCCAGCTATACTCTGTGGCATATCGTCTACTCAGAGGCGATCTCTGCTTAACATACAAGGCCACGTCAAACCCTGAGCTGCTGGACATGCTCAACTTAAAGAAATTCCAATCTCTCAGAGCCACACACTCCAGGGATCTAATCCTTGTCATCACAATGAACAAAACATGCTGGAGGGATAGGTTCCTGACCCACAGACTCCCCAGACTCTGGAATAGACTGCCCATACATGTCAAGCAGAGTGCCTCCATGGCCTTCTTCAAAAGGAACCTTGATGATTGGATGGGAGATAGGAAATTCACCCTGGGGATCATGTCAGTTGCCCTGCAAGACAGCAGTCCAGGAAAGTAAATATTGTGGGAAGAAGTATCCAGGGAATTGTTATGGCTAGGCTTGTATAGGCCCTAGGGCTGATAGCCTAGTACCAGCCTATGAACCTATGAACCTATGTATTTGATTTGGGCTTCAATGGCCCTGAATGCACCTGTCATCAATGTGTGCACCCCAGGCATAGTCTGATGCATCTGTGGTGAGGGTCTGGGTGGCATGGGGTTGTGAGAAGTCCCTTGTTGTGGTTGCATGCTGCTGCCCACCAAAGAAAATCTTTTCCTTAGACAGGGTATCATAGGTATGATAGTTTCCAGGTCTTGAGAGTGTTGACACTAAAGGCTTTGTAGGTACCATTGTAGTTTCCTCATATGCAGTCTGGCATATGGAATGAATAGAATGGAGAAGGCCATGAACCCTAGAGCTTGCAGGATTTTCCTTGTGGATAACTGGGTTTTGGTGGCTAGTTGAGAGAAGTAACCTGTCAGGTAGGCTTGTTTTTCTGGAGTAAGGAATGCCATCTGGGATGCTGTGTCCAGGCTTGCTCCCAGGAATACAATTTTTTTGTGTCGGGATTAGTTTTGATTTCTTTCCGTTGATAGCATACCCCAGTGAGGTCAGCAGGTCCTTTACAAAAGTCAGGTGCTGTAACATCTTTTCTTGACTGTCTGCTTGAATCAGGCAATTGTCTAATTATGGGTAAATTTGAATATTTCTTTGTCTGCAAAAAGCAATGGCTGGAGCCAGGCATTTTGTGAAAATTCTGGGAGCAGTGGATAAGCCAAAGGAAAGTGCAGAGAACTGAAAATGCATAGATCCTGCTCTGAAATGTAGATATTTCCTGCAAGATTCCCTGATTGGGATGTGCAGATAGGCCTTTTTTAGGTCTAGGAGGGCTAACCAAGCATCCTTGGAAAGCATAGGAACAAGCTGCTGGAGGGTGAGCATTTTGAATTTTTGTATCACCAGAAAGGTGTTTAGAATGGATAGAGTGAGGATTGGGTGCCAGGTGCCCTCTTTTCTGGGTACCAGGAATAGTCTGTTATAGAAACCTTGGCCTATCTGGTCTGCAGGAACATGCTGTATTGCCATCATGGAGAGTAGGGAAAGGACTTGCTTTTTGGCCTCTGCCCACTGGTGTGGAGGAATATCTGGGAACTCTTTTGGGGTTGAGAGAGTGTGGAAATAAAATCTGTATCCCTGGGACACTATGTTGAGGACCCATTTGTCATTGGTAATAGAGGCCCAGTTGCTTACATGGAAGGAGAGTTTTCCTCCTAGGGGCACAAAAGGGTGGGCAGAGGAAAGAGGTGGAGGTGTAAAGTCATTGTGAGTTCTTACCATAAAGGGGTGGCTTAGCACTTCCTGTTTTTGAAGAGGAGGAACTGCATTATTTAGATGTCTGCATTACCTGGGACTGCTGTCTGGGCTGTCTGCTTCCCCTGTGTCCGGGCTGAGCTGGCCTGGAGGGGGCCAGAAAGAACCAGTGTTTGGAGGGGCAATGCCTACTGAACCTCAGAGGCTGGATCTGTAAGAAGTCTTTAACTGTCTGCATAGATTTAGCTTTTTCTCCCATCTTTTTTAAGACCTCTTCTGCCTTGGTGCCAAACAAATTGTCTTTGTTCAATGGTGCGTCCAATAATTTTGATTTGACATGGTCTGGCAAGGTCTGTTCCTTAAGCCAAGCATGCCTTCTATTGACAGAACCAGTGACAGCTGCCCTGCAAGATGCTTCTAGGGCATCAAAGCCAAATTGCAAGGTGTGTTTAGTAATTTGACTTGCAGAATGCATAAGCTCTTGTAATTCTTTATTTTCTGCACAAGCAGAAAAGGAAGATATTTTTTGTTTGAGGAGTTCCATGATATGCTGTTGATATTTCAGCACGTGGAACTGACAATTTAGTGCTCTCATAGCAAAGGTTGCAGAGGTGTATACTTTTTCACCCCATCTGTCTAAAGCTCGGGAATCCCTGTCTGAGGGGGTGGGATTCTTAGCTGAGGTTGCTTTCATTTCTTTAGGTCCTTGGGAGATGACTTATGGGTCAGAAGTAGGATTTTTGAAAAGGAATTTGTGAGAGACAGGAACTCTGTAGTACCTGTTAGGTTTCCTGGGAAGAGGAGGAAGGGTGTCAGGAGTTAAACTGGATTCCATAAAAAACATCATCCACAACATCCAGGACAGGAGGAATGGTTAAAGGTCTGTGCTGTGGTAAGTCTAAGAATTCCCTGAGTCTCTTTTTTGACTGAGGATAGTCCTGACATTTCCGTTGGAAATGCTCCCTTAAAGTATGTAGGGTTTCACCAAATGAAAAATCCTCTGGAGGAGAGGCAGAAGGAATGGATTCCTCTGCATCAGAATCCTCAGAAACCTCAGAGTCATCAGACTCTTGTTCAGATAAAACTACTGGGGATAAGTCTCTTTTTCTTTTGGAAAGGGTAGCCTGGCTTCCCCTAATAAGCATAATAAGGTCTTCCACCATTTTAAGCATTTGAGATTGAGGCATGAAAGCAGGTGCCTGAGTTTGGATCGTCGTTTTTTTAGGTGTAGTTCATACCCTGGACCTTAAAAACTCGGTAGTTTTAGAACGTCGGTTTGTGTCGAGTATCAGTAGTGTGAAGAACTTCTTCAGAAGTCGATGCCTGCTCAGTGGCTCCAGACCCATCCAAGGTAGAGACATCAGCAGGATCCTTAGTTGAAGAAGAGTCTCGCTGCATACCAGACTCTAAACAGGTCTCGGTACCGGCCTGCAAATCCTCAGAAAAGGGAATCAGGGGCTGCGAAGGTGCCTCACTGAGGATTGGAGAACTGACGACTAGTTTAATGGAAGCGTCGTCGGCAGCTTTGGACCTGTGCGGTCTGTCTCTGTCTTTATCCTTACATTTTTTTGGAAGATCGGTAGTTAGATGGCTTACCGAAGCCATATCGAAATACGAGGACTGAGAGCTAAAATATTTAGCTACAATAAGGGCCCGACGACGTATAGTTCTGACATTGAATCAAAGCACAAAAGTGACAGCGAGGGACATAGGTTCATAGATTAGGTTCATAGAGGTGTACTAGGCTAACTGCCCTTTTGGGCCATTTGAAGCCTAGCCAGTTACCTCATGTGAGAATCAAACCATGCACCTTGTGTCTGTAAGGTAAACACCTTAACCATTATGCTATCCTCCCACCCCTTATGCTATCCTCCCACCCCAGCTAAGAATCCCAGACATCATGGTCTGGGCCTAAACAGGTGATGCAGTAAGAATGGAAGTCTCAGTGTGGTATTTGCTTTCCACAAGCAAGACAAGTGTTAACTTTTTCTGACATCGGTTAGAGCAAGAACAAAGGATCTCCAATGGGGTACTTAACTTTAGAAGACTTCAACTTCAATTTGGATATTAAAATTCAGGTAGCAGCTGACCGGCACTTGTGTGAACTGCTTCTGCTTTGGGCTCCTTGGCAAGAAAGACTGATGTAATGGTGTTGGTTGCCTGATTTTATACCAATGATGACCTGACGTTAGTTCTAGAGGGACAGCAACTGATGCAGAAATACTAAGCCTCTGGTATTTGGGCCGACTGAGGGCTACCCGTACTGGCAGGATAACCCAAGTGTGATGACTGCAACAGTGAAACACGAAGAACATCTGCAAGTTGCTGCTATAGGTTGACATTTTAGGTTATGGGTACCTTTGTGGATCTTAGGAATTCCAAAGAATACGGGACTGCAGGTTTTTTAATAGTTAAATAAGTATGAATTTCCTCATCTATTCTTTCTATTAGAAACTAAAAATAGATCAGTTTTGTTATTAACCATGTCAATTTCATTTTGAGAAATTGTTACATATGTATTTGTGTCAAATAACATCTCTAGGATAGTTTCAGAATAATGCAGAGAGTCTACAATCACTGTGCCACCCCCTTTATCTGGTTTCATTCCTTGAATTGCCCTTTCTTGTTTTAGAGAATCCAAAATCTGTCTTTCATGCAAGTTGAGGGACTCTAATACATTGAGATAGGTAGTATGAGTTTCCTGGGACATGTTGAGGGACCTATATATTGCAAGGATATGGTACAGCACACTGTTTATGGTTGCACATGTATGAGTTCCAGTGAGTCATACACTTTAACTAGCCTGGATGTGAGACTAGTCTTAATATAGACTGACATTACTCCATCTTTAGTTCCTTCCTGTGCAGTAGCTGGTCTAAAGGTGTGAAAAACATTATAACCTTGCATTGATGGGGCATTGTCATCAACTTTAAACCATGTCTCCATTACTAAATAGATTTCTACACCCTCCAGGGAGAGGAAGGCATGCAGGGAGTAAAGTTTCTTCTTAAGTCTTCTAGCATTGAGCAGTACCACCTTTAGATATTCCTTTATAGGTTCAGTTTAGTAAGTAGGTTTATCAGTCTGGCATTGCCTAAAGAAGGCACTATGGGTTTGAAAAGGTCTTTGCCAATACCCAAAAGTCTGGAGGGGATAAGTGCAGACCATCCCTGGCAAAGCAGCATAGTCTGTCAACTATGTTCTCCCAGGTCGTTAATATCCCCCCCCCCCCCCGGACTGACGCCAGAAGATAAGCCAATTGTTAAAATCAATCATTTTCTCTTGGTAATGTGGCTTCATCCTTGGAGAATGTAGTATGCTGCTCAATGCTAGGTTCATACCTGCCTGAGACTCATAAATAATGAGCTCAATCATCTCGCTTTATATAGTTAAGAGAGGTACATCTCAGGTCATTAACAACCGCATGAGCTATGACAGATTCATACCGGTACCTGTGGTTCAATGACCTGAGTGCCTGTGTGTCTTGATGGATCCTAGATCCAGAAAGGCAGCTAACCTTGACTCTCTCCTTAGTCTGGTGAGGAAGACATCTGTGTGAATCACTATAGAATCGCCAATGACCAGGAAATTTGGCTGTGTGCTGGTTTGCCTTGAGAGCTTGGCTGTGTGCTGGTTTACCTTAAGAGCTTAGCAGGAGAGGCATTGGATACAGTGCTACTATGTGAAACTGTAGGCAGTGATTTAAGGAAGTGTTTTTGTGATGGCTGAGGACCCTTGCTTTGACTGCATTGTGCAGAAGGTCTTCATGTTTTAGGAATGTTACCTACAAGTGTTTCAGCATAAGTAGTTTTTTGTGCAGGGTCTTTACCCTGTGCAGTAAGGATGTTGCAAGTGTCACTGACAACCTCTGTCAGATTAGTTTTGGTTGTATGAGAGAGTTTTGCCTCCAGTGTTAAAGTGTATTTACCCCCCTCACATACACTATCTATTTTATTAAGAATAAGTTGGCTGTCAGTGTACATGAGGCAATTGCTACAATGTCTCAAAACACCAATCTCAGGCAGACTGGCCACAGAGAGATTCTAGAAGTGCATATCTACGGTCACTGATCTACTAGGGAGGAGTGAGGGAAATTTAATTACTGAACATGTCAATAAGGCAAGGAACTTGATTAACAATGTTCAGCTATGATCAGACTACATGCTCTAGTTGTTAAAAAAAATCCATCTTGACAGTAATGCCACAAGTCTGTAGACCATAGACAAGAACAGGTACTTAGAATAACAGGCACAATAAGCCTTCATCAGCCAATCCCAGCTCAAAAGGGTGATGGCTACCATCTCCTCCCACAAGAGTATAGACCATAAACCTTCTGAATGTAAAATAACTGGTTTGGAACCCAAGTGCCCAAACCAGAACAAAGACACTTAGAATAGCAGGCACAAAAAGCCTTCACCAGCAATTCCCAGCTCAGAAGGGTGGAGGCTACTGCAACCACTTAAACCAGAACTAAGACGCTTTTAGAATAACAGACACCATAAGACTTCAACCAGCAATTCCCAACTTAAAAGGGTGCAAACTACCTCTCCTGCCACAAGAGTGTAGACTGCAAACATTCCTTAAGTAAGATAACTAATTTGAAGCCCAAGTGCTTAAATCAAAACTAAGAGGCTTAGAATAACAGTTACTATTTAATCAGGCTACTTACAAGCAGTAATAAATGCATCAGAATAAATGCAACTGAACACTTTAAGAACAAGCAGCAAAAATGCAAAATAAAGTACCAAGATAGGAAGAAGCACAGATACAGTAAAAGCAGCTGAACAAAGTGCAATTTTTTAAAGTAAGTGGCAAGGGAGAAAATAGAAGGTAATTTAAGTTTAAGAGACTAAGGGGTGGGCCTTCCCAACTGATCTCTCAGTACTCCCTAGAATGAGCTGATGAGATGGGACTTGGAGGAGTGTCCAAAATCTGATTTATAGTAGAGAGAGGCAATTCAAAAACTTCCAAGTTTACAAATACAACAACAATAGGACAGGTGAATGGAAAAAAATAAAATGTGTGCTGAGATCAGATTGTGAATAATAGCAAAATGATCTCTAAAGAGGATTCAGACAATGCTTTATGTGCCTTATTTGTCTCAATTCACTTAATTCTACATCTCCTGATATGTACAAGCCCAATAAAACCATTGGCAAACTTTTATACAGATACTCTGTTTCTAAAGCATGGAACAAACTTCCTTTTAATGTAAGAAACATCACACACATAAGTCAATTCAAAAAAGAGCTAAAAACGTCCTAACACGTGGAACTGCCCCTGCCAGGACCCAACATGACCCCCCCCTTCTTTACCTCTATTAACATTTGGTAGTTTTCCTTTAACTTTTTTCTTTTACATCTTTAACTCACATGAATTTCTCAACTATGGGGTATCTCTGTATCACTCAGCTATGTGATATATTCAACCTGTATTTCAAGTTAATATCTCTGTATCACTCAGCTATGTGATATATTCAACTTGTACTTGAATTTTATGTTTTACTATCTGCTACATCTTATGTAAAAATCAATGTTTCAAGTTTGTATGTTTTCCATGCTATGTAACATCTTATTTCTTTAAGTTATGTTTCAATTTTTGTATTTTCATTATATTTGCCATGCTATGTAATAACTTATATCTCATCTTTGTTTATATCATGTCAACATCCTCTCAACTGTTTACTTTTTTTTTGCATTTATTGTACTGGAGCTTTTCTCCTCACATCTCCACTGAAAATGGGCTTTTAGCTCAGTTGACCCAACCATGTTAACAAATCACAAATAAATAAGTTTATACCTTGCACCACATAATCTGACATCTGTCAGGTGCATTTACTGAAGTAAGTACTCTCCCTGTTGTGGAGTGGCCACACAACAACACTAGGCATGTCTGAGCTATCTAAGGCAGCCTAAACTAAAATTTTCTCTTTTTCCTCTGGTAGTGAACTATGTCTACATGCTGCCAAGTGAATAGCAAATCCACCTTAACATGAAAGAAGAAATGGAAAAGCAAATACTGTGAATAATTGCAAATTGATCTCTAAAGAGGATTTGAACAATGCTTTATGTGCCTTATTTTATTTTTCACTTGATTACTGGGAAAGTCTGACTGGACATGTCCTTTTTCAGTGGAGACCTGGGGAGAAAAGCTCCACACAGAACAAACAATTTCACAATATAACAATTTAACAATGTGTGAAAATATTCATAGCATATCGATTGCTACAGTACAGAAAAGTTCACAATATAATAATTTAACAATGTGTGATAATGTTGATAACATAGAATGTTACTGCATCTAGAATGTAGAGTTTAACAATCAGTAACCTATCTTTTAACTAAGAAAATAGATATAATACAAAGATAGAATGGTGACACAGTTTACACTCTTACAGCCATTAAACAATTTCTATTTAAAAATGAAAGTTTGTCATCAGAGGTAATTGAACCTAAAGTAAGTGTTGTTAGTATCATTACAGTATAGGTATTATTATTTTCTGAGAGAGATGACTTAGGAGTAGAGCAGGGGCAGAGCCACTTGTTATGTATGTGAGTCTTTAGCATTTTTTTTAGTTTGAAACAGGGATGAGGTATATGATATTTCATATGCTAGTGCATTCCAGGCTTTGCCTATGTAATTAGAGAATAAAGATTCCCCAGCTAGGTTTTGACTGGAATGATCTTAAGGAGTGGTTTGTTGGTAGAGCGTAAAGATCTGGCACAGCAATATGGTTGAAGAATATTTTTGCAGAGTAGGTGTTTTCTCAGCTTGCTAGAATATCTTATGGGCCATAGTTAGCTGGTTAAAGAAAACTAGTTGGGGGAGTTCAAGCCAACTGAGTTGTTGGAGTGCGATACTGTGGTGAGACGTTGATGGGGAATTGGTGGCATATCTGGCAATTTGTTATAACAGGATTCAAGTTTAGTTAATTCTGATTTTCTTAGATTTGGAATATGGGAGATGTATATAGTAGTATAGAAATCAAATGAGATTGGGCAATAGCAGCTTTAGCGTTATTTGTAAAGTAGCGTTTGCTCCTATACAGTGTTCCAAGTCTTTTATGTACTTTTTGTACTGTTTAAGATGTGTGGATATTGAATCTCATGTTGCAGTCAATTTCTACTCCTAGCAGCTTGGTGTGAGGTGAGAGGGAGATAATTGTATTATTCAATGAAAAAACGTTAAATGAGCTAGTGGGTACAATTGACTTAGTGGGTTGGAAAATCATGAGTTTTGCTTTTTTGATGTTCAAAATTAGTTGGGAATTTGTTAACCAGATCTCTCCTGATAGGAAGGCTTGTTGTGTTAGTATTTGAAGCTCCTGTATAGTAGTAGCAGCACATATGACTGTCAAATTGTCTGTATACTAGATGAGTGAGGCTTGTGGGGTTGAGATATGTAGGTTGATTGTGAATATAAGAGTAAAGAGTCTAAAATTGAGCCTTGTGGAACACCTAATGTCACAGAAAAAAGGGGTGATAGTATTTGTTGCCAGTATACTGCTTGCTAGTGCCCTGCTAGGTAGTCCTGGAACCAGGCATGGGTAGATTGGCATAGGTTTAGCTCAGAGAGAACATTTAGAAGTTTATTATGTAAGACCACATCAAAAGCTTTTGATAGGTCTAGATAGACAGAGGATGCATAATTGCTGTTGTTTCTCTGGAAGTTGACAGTATTATTAAATGTCATTAGTGTGGTAGTAGTGTTGTGATATGGTTGGAAGCCGTGCTAGGCATTGGTTAGCAGTTTCTTATTATGCAGCTAGTCTGTGATTTGTTTGTGAATGATTCTGTCTAGGATCTTAGACAGTGGTGATAAGATTGTGATTGGGTGATAGAGAGATCAGATGCTTGTCCTCCCTTTATGAAGTGGTATAATATGAGAAGTTTTCCATATATTAGGGATTTGTTCTACTAAGGATCTATTAATAAAAATGGGTATTGGGTAGGCAATACCCTCAGTGGTTAATTTTAGGAAATATGCTGGTAAGTTGTCAGCAGCTAGTGTGGTGGACTTTAGTTTCTTAAACAGTTTTTTTAATTGTATCATTTGCTACAGACTGCAGCAAGAAGGTGGTTTTATTTTTGTAAAAGTTATGTTGAGAGAAGGGATTTGTTTGTTGGACAGTGCTAAGATAGTCTCAGTAAAGGATCTATTGAATTGGGTAGCAATATTGTCCATATTATTGGTAGAAATGGGGGGAGGTGTGTGCTGGCTTTGCCTGGTAGGAGTATATTGTTTATTGCTAACCAAAATTTTTGTGGATTGTTGAGGTATGTAGTTTGGAATTTGTAGTAATTGTTTATTTTGTCCTGTTTAATTTGCTTCTTTGACTGATTTCTAAGTTCTCGGTAGATTTATAATGCAGACTGGGATTTAATTATGTACCACTCTTTACAGGCTTTATCTCTTGATTTTAGTAGAGACTCAGTTTCTTTGGTTAGCCATTATGCAAAGTTTGACAACTCTTATAGTCCTGGTAGGGGCCTGAGCATTTAGGATTGTCAGGAAGGTAGTATTAAAATACCATACTGCTTCTTCTAGGGGAAGTAGTTTAAATGGTGTCCAGTTACAACATTTAATGTTATGTATGAGGTCATTGTGGTTAAGGTGTTTTTGTTGCTTATTTGTTAGCAAACAGTTTGTTTTGTTGGTTTAATATGTTGTCTGAGTAGATAGGTTGGGAAATGGTCACTAAGATTGTCTGGGAGGCAACCAGTGTGAGAGGAGAGGGCTGGCCTATTTGATAGTATCCAGTGAAGAGTGGAGTGCTTGTTGGATGGTTTATTAATCCTAGTGGGTGTTTGTATGAGTTGGGAAATGTGTAGATTGATGTAGTTTTTGTGAGTTTGGGAATTGCAGCCTGGCCAGTCTATATTAAAGTCACCCATGATTATTGTTTCCTGAGGCAATGTTTTTGATGTCCAGTATAATATATGTTCTAGTGTTTGGATATTATCTCCTGGTGGGATATAGATACCTATTATAGTTATATGCTTTTTGGGATTGATGATTAGTTTAGTGAATAGTGGTCTTGTGTTATCATAGTTCAGCGTTTTATCGCCTAAGATTTCTAAGGAAAGGTGGCTTTCCTATCCTATCATGATGTATGATATTGTATTCTGGTGGGAGAATCTCATTATTAGAAATGTTTGGTTTTAGCCAAGTTTCTGTGATAAGAATGATGTCTGGGCAGTATAATGTGAGGTTGGCATGCTGTTCATGTATTTTGTTGGGCTCTATATTAGAACACCAAACTTTCAAAATTTCAAGTGTTCTGATATCGACCTGTTTTCAGCGAATGCTGAAAATATCAAAAAAACAGAAAACTAATTTTTTTCCTAGGGAAATAATTTGGTTGTCCGTTTCTGTTGCTTCAGTATTTTCAGCGTTCTGGTGGAAAGTTACGGGTTGGGTTCAGGTAAGTGGGCGATTGTGTGGATGTGAGGGTTAGGGCAGGTTAGGTGAGTTAGGGTTAGGGCGCGGGTCAGGTAAGTGTGCAATTGTGTGAACATGAGGGTTAGGGTGGGGTAGGTGAGTTAGGGTTAGGGCACGGGTGAGGTGACTCCAATAGTGACGGACCTTAGGGTTAGGGTTTGGGTTAAGGTAAGTGGATAGTTAGTGGTATATGTATAGTTTAGTGTAGGGTTAGGTGTAAGAGTTTAGGTGTGTGTGTGTGTGGATTGCTGTTTGTTTGGTGCACTTGTGTTGTCATTATGTGTTTTGGAACAGCAAATTTTTTTCCCTAGGAAAAAAATTCGCTGTTCTGTATGTTTAATGTTTTAAATTTTCGATTAATAGGGTTCGATATTAGAACTTTCAAAATTTTGAAAGTTTGGTGTTCTAATATAGACCTATTTTGTTGTTGATACTTCTTATATTAGTATTTAACAGTAGGACATCAGCTTTGTTTCTAGGGTAATGGTTGTTGATTAAGATTGGTTGTTGTTTTGTGAAGCTGAGTTGCTGTGAATGGGATTAGGACCAGGGTTAGGGTGTATGTCCCCACTACAAGCTAGTTTGGATGGTATTTAAACTAGGTTTTTTAAGAATTTAATTAGGTGCTTATTGTAATTCTTAGAGATGGTAGGGATGTTTGGTTGGGAGAGAAGGAAGTAATGTTTGTGTTAAGGGCTATCATGTTTATTATAGAGCAAGATATAAAAATGATGACAGGCTTTGGTTTTACTGGGTAGAGGTACGAGGCAGGGAGAGATGGGATAGGTTCTGCTAGGTTGGTGTGATAGGATGTGCTATGTGTTACCATTGCTAGTTGTATTAGCATAGTTGTATGTAAGCATAGTTGGTGCCTAAATTGCAATGAAGGTTGGTGGAAGCATATTTGTAAGATGTTGTAGAGAAGTTAAAATAGTTTGTTGTAGTATTAGTAGGGCTGAGAGTTAAGTAGTGAGATATGTTGTGCTAGTGTGCAAAGTGGTGTGTTTTGATTAGTCAGCCTGTCTACAGGGAATGGTTAGGTAAGAATAAATCTGGGAAGAATTGGAGTGGTTGGGAATGGGGGTAGGGTAGGGGAGAGGAGTAAGCCCTAGCATAGCGAGGGTGAACAGAGTGGGTTGGACCAGAAATGGCCAAATGGCTCAGTGTGTGAGCTTCAAGAAAAACAATATGTTGCCAGGTGAATGTAGAAAACTGTTTCTGCACCAGTCTATATCTGTTTCCAGATGCCATGTACTATATTCAGCAATAGATTCAAATTTAGAGGAGCAGCTAAGGAGATGAAAGTCTCCTTGAGTTAGGGAAGCTTTTCTCTTGATTCACTTCAGTTACACCTTGTACCACATAATTTGACATCTGTTAGATGCATTTACTGAAGTAAGTACTCTTCCTCTTGGGGGGGGGGGGGCTGTGCTATGATGTCAGGTGTGTTTAAGCTACCTAAGGCAGCCTAAATTAAAAATTTCACTTTTTCCTTAGGTAGTGAACCCTGTTTGTGCACTGCCAAGCAGAGAGCAAATGGAAAAGACATTAGAAGAGGAATATAAAATAGAAATAAAAATACAGAAAGTACATGCAATGTATTGCATGGGTATATGTAGTGATGACCATAGCAAGAAGTGCATTCACTTGAACAATTCTTCTTTGTCACATCTCCTTGCAACATCAGACATGTACTTTGTGGAACACATTATGAGACTTGCCATTAATGACAAATAATGCGAAAGTGGACATACTAATGACCATATGTTGTTCGCAATAGTGACAACAGTTGGTTTTTAAACAACAATGCAATGGTATCAAAAAATGTGATTAAATATTATTCAGACAACCCTTTGTAAAAGTATCATGCATGTGGTTTCAAACCATGCATCACATATCCTACATGTGTCAGCTAACTGCACTTACAACTTTTGCTACAGAGAAGGTTACCTGTCATGTGTGTTTCTTTCCCAGAGTACTGTCCAGAGATGTGACAGCTGTACAGTGCTACCAGGCTTAACTAAATGTTTCACTTTTTTCTTAAGCCATAAAAGTGACTTTCACTTTGCTAAGCTACATAAACATAGTGAGCATTTAACACATTTAAATAGTTTGTGTATATGTTGGATGCATACAGTCACACAGAACTGAGATCACAATCATCCCGTTTATTATATTTAATTTTCTGTGTCTGCTTTCTCTTTCATTACATACATGGATATGGCACCCAAGAAGACATTTGCACTCCATTAGCCACCATATAGTGATGCAGAAAATGAGGTCATTATCCAGACCATATGTTGTCAGAGTTTTTCTGTTGGGGAGAAGTAGAGGTGATGGATCTGCCCGAGACAGGAAATGGCAGCAGGTAGGCAATGATCTTAATGCTATTGGAGGGTGTGGGAGAACCTAGTCCTAGATAACTGACATGATAACCTCTGCCACCCATGGGGCTACTTCAATTGCCCAGGAGCAGGTGGATATGTAGGATGGTCCTGCTATCAAGTCACCACTAACTGAAACTGAGGAGTTCCTGTCAACTATCAGAGATCCTGATAGCTTGGCAGAGTGTTCCAACAGAATAAATTTAGATGTGGACAACAGACCCAGAGTGTCACAAGAAGACCTTCCATATATGCAAGATACAATTGTCATTATGTCTTTAAATGCATATATCTAAGATGTATATATATATATATATATATATATATATATATATATATATATATATATATATATATATATTTTCACTTTATATGCTCAAAATCCTGAAATATCGAATTTCAGACTCTCGAGCCCATAAAGTGGAAAGGCTCGAACAACTAGAAGCACGAAATTCAAAATCGCGACTTTTATACTACACACACACCACACACATACACATACACACACTTTCCTCCCCACAAACAAACACACAACCCAATCCTATGTGCAATCAGGGGGGCTGCTCACCCCTACACCCACTATATGGGGGCTGTGGCCCTTTTACCCCCCTACTTAAATATACTAACTCCAAGGTCGCACTACATACACAAACACACGAAACACCACCATACAAGCTACATCCCCCTCACACACACACACACACACACACACACACACACACACACACACACACACACACACACACACACACACACACACACACCACAGTAACAAAACACACTAACACACACTACAGCCCCTACCCAAAACCCTTAAAACATAAACACTTACCTCAATCCATGAACACAGCGCAAAACTAGAACCGCTAATTCAAAATCTCCCAAATGCAAGATTTTGAATTTCGTGCTTCTGGGTGTTCGATGTTTTAGCCTTTCCACTTTATGGGCTCGAGATTCTGAAATTCGATATTTCAGGATTTTGAGCATATAAAGTGTTTCCATATATATATATATATATATATATATATATATATATATATATATATATATATATATGTGTGTGTGTGTATAGATTTGCTTTAGAATATTGAAAGCCCATAACATTAAAATTCAAAACACTGAGACCAAAATATTGAAAATTCAAAACACTAAAAACTCAAAACATTGAATCCCATAATACTGAAAATACACAGAAAACCAACATTTAATATATGCCAGCACAACTACATACAGAAACAAATAAAAAACAAACCATATTATACTTATTTATTTATTCATTCATTTATTTCAGTTTGATAACCGGGGAGGTCCACTGGGCTCAGGAGCCCGTTTTCAGTGGAGGCCAAGGGAGAAAAGCTCCACATTACATAGTAAAGTTAAAATAAACAGGTAAAATTAAAATTAAGATTCAAAGATATGGGTGCATTAAGATAGAACAGAAAACATTAGGTTTTATGAATACAGGTAAAATTGTGATACAGAGACAGTATGAGGTACAATGGTTACATAGCATATGAGTCATATATTAACATGGTTGGTTAATAAGGTTATATAGAATCTGAGTCTTGTTGGGGCAAAGTGGAAGACCAAGCGTAAATGTTCGGGAGGGGGATAAAATGGAGTGCAAACTATTACAATATTTGCATTATATACACAAGACAGCAATAAGAAATAAGTAGAATCATGGAACAAAGTTGTTGGAAGAAGGAGTAATATGGAAATACAATAGTGTAGAGAGTAGAAGGCTAGGTGGGGAAAGTGCAGTTGCACTTCCTATTAGAGAACAAGTGGGAATGGAGTAGGGTTTTGAAGTTGTTAGGGTTTTCAGTCATTCGTAAAGATGGAGGTAGAGATAGAGGTACTTCTCCAACTATAAGCAGGGGGTAAGCCCCCCTGTGCCTCCCATTTTGGGGGGCTGTGCCCCCACACCCCCTGCTACTTAAATATATCAACTCCGAGATTGCACTACACAGAACAAAACAGCAAACATACCATTCCGCACTTCATGATTGCCTGTTTAAACTGTAAAAAAACTATCCTCGGCCTTTTCATAGAAACACTACTTCACTGTTAAAACATTGCACATTACTATATATCTCTGTGATACTTACTGGAGTTTCATATGTTACCTCAGTCATGTTCCCTTCTTACTTGCTATACTACAACATAATACATCTTAATGTAGTGTAGTGGGATTGCGGAGTTGATATATTTAAGTAGCAGGGGGTGTGGGGGGTGCAGCCCCCCACATGGGGGGTGCCTGGGGGCTTGCCCCCTGCTTATAGTTGAAGTGTATTTGTTTCTGTATATAGTTGTGCTGAAATATAGTACATGCTGATTTCCTATGTGTTTTCAATGTTATGGGATTCAATGTTTTGAATTTTTATTGTTTTGAATTTTCAAGATTTTGGTCTCAATGTTTTGAATTTCAGTGTTATGGACTTTCAATGTTCTAAAGTGAATCTATATATATATATCTATATATATATATATATATTTATATATATATATATATATATATATATATATATATATATATATATATATATATATATATATATATATATATATATATATATATATATATATATATATATTGAGAGAGAGAGAGAGAGACGTAGATATAGATATATATATATTATAATATATTTATAGAGAGAGGGAGACAGAGACAGAGACAGCAATAACTGTGAGTCAGACAATCAGACTACAGTCATACAGAAATAGAGGAGTTTGCTTTTGGTTTGGGGACAGCCAACTGTTCACTAAATTTTTTAATGTGAAACTTTTTTTTTAATTTGTACTAGTGAATGGGATTGTTCTCTTTTCCTGGTTTCATTTCATTGTAATACTTAGCAGACTTCTTTCCTTTCCATTCCTCACATACAGGCACTTTTGGATTGCAGGCTGCCAGCCCACCTGCATGCAATAAGTACACATTTGTTTATTGTTAATACTATATATAAGGCAGATTCAGGTCTATATGGCTGTAAAGTTTCTGTAGCTTTAGCATATGCTAAGATGTTTAACACAACTTTATTGTAAGGAAAATATGTGATCAATTTTATTCTCCATTTTTCATGTTTATTGCTTGTTATCATAGGTAATCTTGAGAGTTGCAGTGTGGAACCACTAACACCTGATATTAGAGTATTAGTAGCCTCTGATCATGATGGCGGTGATGAACAGGCACAGCTGGGAGGTGCAGAGGGTCAGTCTGACACTGATGTTGTGACAACCACATCCTCTGCCTATGTTTCAGACACAGTCATCATGTCTACTGTTGTGAACATGTGTTTTCAAACCTAATTATTACTTTCAAAGAAGTTTTATAACACATTCCAGTGGTCATTGGTCAGAGTTCCATATCCCATGACAGAGGATAAGTTGGTACAGCTAGTTTGTCAAAGATGGTATGTGCTCATTATTACTTACAGGTTTGTAACCTAATACTAAATTCTTTATAACAATTGTAGTCATTTTATTTTAATGGCTGCCTCTGCTTCAGATAGCATTAATACTAGAAAGCTTCTATTTCTGATAGTACAAATTCCAAGACCAAGGACTATTAGATCTACAGAAAATAATCTGCAGTGACATCTGATGTTCTAATGCCGCTATTCTAGTATCACCAAATGCATCTTTTATATAAGTCTATTTGTTTAAGATCTCCTACAATTCATGTTTATTTGTGATTTGCACAGTAGAGCTGAAATTTGAGTTTCCTGATGCTTACATATGTACTCTGTAACTTGTCTTAGATGCAAATTCAGTGTTTCTGCGAGGCCAAATGTGTCATCACATATTGTTTTACTAAACATGCACTTCTAGGCTGTATCACATATTTGTTATACATTTATATATTGTTAGTAGGCTAACAACCCAGGGGACCTTTCTAAAGCCTAGTCAAGTTTTCCATACAGAATAATGATGTTCTAAATCCAAGCAGAACATTGAGGGCCAGCCATTTATAAGCTACCTCTGTCCATAGGGGACATGGGTGCCAGGCCTGGTCTAAATTTCCTATTCTCCATCCACTGGTATAGGCTGCATTTAAACTAGGTAACATTTGAAATCAACTTCATGTGAATGGGAAGCCTATCCATAGGAAGGGCAGTCAGTCTCTTGGACAAATATCTATGTCTCCAGCAGGTTCTGTTTAAGTCATAGAAAACATTCAGGTCATTAGACCTTGTATTTCTGGTGCTGTTTGACTTACGAATATGCAGGAGATTCATAACTTTGGAGTTTGCAGATGCATTGTAAACCAGGCACAGATCACCTCTCAGCAATCTATAGGAGATTGAGTAGGGAGAAAGGGCTTTAAGGAGCTCTGCATAAGTCACATTTGTTACACCTTGTATTATTTTTGTAAGGAACCACTGAGGTCACTCTAGTTGCTGCATATGTCTGGTCAGGTACATACCAAAGGGATCATTGTACTCTATGATTGGTCTGATAAGGGCAGGGTATAGTGAGATAATGACCTCTTTGGACCTAGATGCCATTCCCTTACTCATAAGTTGCACAACATAAAAGGATTTCCTTACAACTGTGAACACATGGTGGTTGAAGTTAAGGCTACTGTCTACGTGTGTACCCAGATCCCTGACCACTGGTTTGAATCTTAGAGGTGTATTATCAACATGGTAATTAATGGGTGGGAGGGTGGCCTAATGGTTAAGGTGTTTGCCTTACAAACACAAGGTGCAGGGTTTGAGTCTCAAAAGGGATAATTGGCTAGGCTTAAAATGGCTCGCAAGGGCAGTTAGCTTAGTACTAACCTATGAACCTATCCAGGATGGTTAACTTCCCAAAGGGTACAATTATGCATTACTTAGCATTGAGTTTAAGACCACAGCATTGGCACTATTTGTTAGTCAGAGATAGACCTTCTTGAAGAATGCAAGTGTCCGAGGGAAGTTGATGATAACCCCCGACTTGCAATCATCTGCTAACTTAGTCAGCCATAAACCTTCAGTATTTACTTCCGTTTCAGCAAAACAGATGCTAAAAAGGAGTGGGCCCAGTACTGAGCCCTGGGGGACTTCTCTAGTGACTGAACTTTTGGTGGATGTGGCCTCAACTATTTTGACCTCCTGGATCCTATCAGTGAGCCAGTTGGCAATCCAGCAAATGATAAAGGGGTTTACACCTAAATTAGTGAGCTTGTCTAGAATGCTTGAGTGGAATATTGTATCAAAAGCCTTGGCCAGGTCAAGGTGAACTATGTGCACAGTCTTGCCTTCATCCTGTGCTTTAGTGACCCTCTCAAAAAAGTCCACCAGATTTAACAGGCGTGACCTTCCTTTAACAAAGCTGAACTATGACAGGTCCAGTGTTTACAGGTTACCTATGTCCTCATTTATCATGTCTATGATGATTTTTTCCATGGCCTTACATATAAGGACCTCTTTTGTGCAGGGGAATGTCTGTAGCCATATTCCATTTCTTGTGCACAAAACCTGATCTAGGCACCAATTGAAAAGTGATTCAAGTGGACCAGAGAGGTCATGCTTCATACTGTTTACTAAGCATCCAGGGATGTTATCAGGGCTGGTCGTTGCAGTGTTTTTGGCCTTAGAAAGTACATTAATGACCTGTTCCCTAGTAATGGTTGAGGAGATTATGGTATGCAGTATTGCCTTTGGACTATCAAGAGAATTGAGGAGAGAAATGTGAGCCGAACCCATCAGCCAGAAGGTTGGCAATGGCCTCTGGTCCAGTGTGGGTGTTCCCAGTTACAATAAGTTTTGCACATTGTTGCATATTTACCCTGAGGCTATGGACATAGCTGTAGAAAGCTTTGTGATTGTCCTATTTTTTCTTCAACATTAGCCTTTAAAGTATTAACTAACCCTCTGAGCTGCCTGCTTAGATTAGTCAGATGGCTTTTAGTATGTATGGCTTTGTCCTTCCCATACTTGTCCAAGATTTTTTTTCTTTTGTTGTATTATTTTTTTTTTTTTTGATATTGTGATTCCACTAGGGTGGCTTGTCTTTTGAGTTTGTCTTATTCTTAATACAAGTGGGCACAGCTTGTTCTATACAGCTATCAATATGGATGTACAGAGATTTTGTAAATAGCTTAGCATATGCTATGGTGTTTATTGGGTTTGGGGGTGCTTAAAATTTAGCCAAGGTGTCACTTAGTAGACAGAGGTTAGTCTTGGAATAGTTCATAATGGTTTTTGGTTTTGCTGGATCCTGGGATTTTATCTTTATGTCAAGCAATATTATCTTATGGTCAGATCTGATGAGCAACGACATTAAATTGGATGAGGAACATCATCACTCCATGTTTGTGAGTACAAGATCAAGAATGTTTGTACCCCTTGTAGGAGAATGGACCAACTGTTCCAAGATGTTGTTATTAACAGTTTATGAATCTCTGGGCTTGTGCATTAGAGGTGGTGTAGGATTCAAAATCTATAAAGGGTCAGTTGAGATCCCCCATGAATATTGTATTGGGTTGAATGTGAAGGACTCTAGTACATTGAAATAGGTAGTATGAGTTTCTTGGGGCATGGAAGGGGACCTATAGGTTGTAAGGATATGGTACAAGACCCTGCTTATTGTGAGTTGCACATGTGTAAGCTCCAGTAGTTCATACACTTAACAAGTATGGATATGAGGTTGGTTTTCATATAGACTGATACTCCTCCACCTTTAATTCCCTTCTGTACAGTAGCTGGTCTAAAGGTATGAAAGGCATTATAACCTTGCACTTCCAGGGTATTCTCTGCAACTTTAAACCATGTCTGCATTACTACACAGATGTCAACGTACTCCAGGGAGAGGAAGGCTAGCAGGAATTAGAGTTTCTTGTTAAGACTTCTAGCATTGAGCAGAACAACCTTCGCATATTTTTTCATAGCTTCAGTTAATCTGGGTGATTTGTCATTTTGGCATTGCCTAAAAAAGACATGATGGGGTGGAAAAAGCCTATGTTAATATCCAAAAGCCTGGAGGAGACAAGTGAAGACTATCTCTGGCACAGCAGGGTGGTTGACTGTTAAAGTCAATCATTTTCTGTTGTCAACATGGCTTTGTCCTTGGAGAAAGTAGTATCCTGCTCAGTTCTGGGCTCATACCTGCCTGATGTACATAATCAGCAATCTTGTTCATCTACCTGTGGTTCAATGACCTGAGTGCCTGTGTGACTTGATGGATTGCAGCCCCACAAAGACAGCAAACCATGACTTTCTTCTTAGTCAGCCTGGTGAGGGTAACATTGATGTGCCTCACTTTAGAATCACTAATGACCAGGAAATTTGGCTCTGTACTGGTTTGCCTTAAGGGCCTAGCAGTAGAAGCTTTGGATATAGTGGTACTCTAAATAAAGCTTATCTAAGACAAACTGTTCAAAACTGTAAGAACATTTGATGTAAAAAAATTAAAATGTTTGTCATTTCTTTGAAAAATGATGAATATCCAATTAAAATAATTAACAGCTTTATAATAATCAGAAAATCTTAAGATAACATAAGCCCACCCTGTTACAATGGGCCATAAAAGGTCAAAGGTTCAGACTGTTAGTTAATTGTTCTTTCAAACTATTAGTATGACAGTTCTGAAATAATGCTTCCCTATTTGTAAATAGGAAAATTTAATTGTTGCTGGTTATTAGACAAATAAAATGTCATCTGCTTTTCTTATAATGTTAGCGTGCTATTTCCTATTATTATCATTTCCACAACAGTATAGATACCTAGGACATAGAGACTTCTGATATAAAACAGGTTGAGGGTGACACAGTTGATCAGGGTTGTGTGGTTACTCTATTTGTATAGCTGGTTTCCTCTCCTGGTAGCCATTGTGAGGGTATGGTGCCACACGGGAGGGTTATTAGGGATGCTCTGCACAGACCTGCTGCCCACACTCCTTCTGAAGTTTGTGTGTCATTAGGTGCCACCAGAGATATGTGTAGGACCATAGTGGAGGCACAAGCAAGTTGCACCCAGGCCTTGGAAGAGATAGTGTGACTAGTAAATGTTATGCATCCTGATGGGAGTAACTCCCTGCAACATGTGGGCAAGTCTTCAGACATGATGAACAACACACTGGATCAGGCAGTTTCTGTGATGGAACATCTGTTGGGGAGAGTGGGCATTCACGTGGCTGAAGAAATGCTCCATCTTCTGGTGTTAGCAGACATAGCCATGCAAGATTCTGCTCCCACAGTGTACTACATCCACTGTTCCATCAGTGATTTGCAATGTCCACACCCAGACATGGTAGGCCACGGGAGTTGTGATTCTGGACATAGTCCTGATGAGAGGTCATCCAGCAGATATCACTCACATTCAGGTTGTACCTTGACTTCTAGCCAGGGCTGTGGAAGTAGCAATGCAAGTCACAGCAGAGGTGGTTCTCATGGTTGGGAGCAATGACACTGAACTGAGTAGACTACCAAGCACATCTCACACATGTCCAACATACCAGGATGCAGTGCAACCACAGTACTTGATTGTGTTCATGTAGACACACACACACACACACACACACACACACACACACACACACACACACACACACACACACACACACACATTGAAAAAAAATTCCATTGCCTATACTAGTTTACAGGCATGCAAACTATCTAAACAGCACTGTTGACTGCTATACATTAGTTGTTACTGGCCCTGAACACTGTATACTCTGGTAGATATATGTGATTACAATCACTTTCTTTGGTGTCAGTCTTGCCTTCTACCCCCCTGGCCCTTTGCACATGTCTTTGTGACTTAGGGTTGGATATAAGTCTGATGCACACATTGGATTGTGGATGCTTGCTTATTCACATGATTGGATTTACCAGTATGTATTGTAGACCTAAAGTTGTTGGTTTTTTGTTCCTTCTCATTTCTGAATTGATTACTTCTATAATGGTTGAACAATATCATATTTCAGTTAGCATTGTCATTACAGCATTGGAAGCATTAGGTACTTCAGTGTTGTTTCTTGGTATAGTTTTGCAAATGAGGGTACAATTGACCCATTCTATTTTTTTATGGATGGTGATCAGTTGAAAAGCTTGATGCACACTATTGTTTCTAAAATGCAACTGCATGTTGCAAACATCTTACAGAGGAGATATTACTGCCATAACTGTACACTTCAGACAAAAGGAAGTGTGCTGTTGCATAAAATTCCTGCATGGTTCTTGCTATTTCCTGTAGGGCTCATGGGGAACAGATATGCTCCCTTGCATGTAGTAGCATTGCATTTAAAAACTGATGTAATATTCTGCAAGCTGATGTCTGTGAAACTCCTATTATATCCCCTGCAAGTCTGTGGAAAGTACCAGTAGCTAGTATATGCAATGATAAACATACCTTGTTTCCACTGGGATGGACCCTCCATGATATCCCTGGGGCCATATTTCCTTCAGTGTTTCCCTGTCCACCATGTATCTGTCAGCAATTTCTGTGTCAAGCACTCCTTGATAAGTCAAACAGGGTCTAAACACCCTTCTCCTTCTTGCCCAAGGTCTGGCAGCAGCAAAATCAGCACCCCGATTTAAAGCCTTTTGCACATACAACATAATACTAGCAGTAGCAGCAATCCCTAATGTGATTTGTTTTTCTAAGTGCAATTGCACCTGTATTCCAAAGAGTTTTGGTGCACATGGCAAAAGTCTACGATGAGTGTCGACGGCTGCCTTATAGCGTCATGAATAGCTCTGCCATATTGGATTGGTTAATTATCATGTACTTCAGCTCTGTATGCTTTCATTAGCATATTTAGCCATTTCCTTGTTTAGAGCTGCATGATGAATACCAAATAGCATGCTATCATGTTGGCAGCACTGACAACTTCATGGAGCTATTAATGAATCCTGCTCATGCTCTTTCAGTATACAATATTTAGCTTTGGAACAAATATGTGCTTATTTTGAGCAAAATATGTGCTAAAGTATCACTGCAATGCAGATATGTGTACAATACACTACCTTTCTTATTACCTCACTGATAGGCATATAAGATGTATTGTATATTCTTATCAGGCTGGGGTTCAGAAATAGATGATAACAACTGGATGATATTTGGCCCTAACTAAATAGGGGTCTATATTACAACTGCAAAAGTCCTAGTCAGCGAATACAGAATCATCAACACATATTACCCGAACCGCAAATACACCGAACGCTCTAAACCGCGAATTTCAAAATCTCGAACCGTCATAGTCATCCAACCCCAACGCACTATATTCAAACAATAATTGCATTCAGATGAGCAATCATGATTCAAAACCACTTATTTTTCTGAATACATGAACACATATATAAATCACCCATGAGTCAGGACAGCATTTCAGGAGCAAATGGATCAAATGTCACAGTTCTGAATGACAGAATTCTGATCACTTGGAATCAAGCATGGTATCTAGAACTGGAGTCTACTCCCCAACCATAAAATACTTTCTAAAGTTAGACCGAAAGCCTTTACCAGAAAAAGATCACTTTCTTGATTATATGTTGACATCAGAGTTAAACTCCTTTATTAGGGCATTTTTTTTCAAAAGGGTACAAGGACTGATGCACATATCAGCATAACTATGTTTGTCTGAGCTATGAAGTATTGAAATCTGATGCTATAGCAATGGAGAAAAAGATGATTCAGTGTTTTGAACAGTTTTGTCTTGCATGCTGTTTCAGAGGCTACACTAGGAAAAGCAATTAATCTGTTATGCAAGGTTTGTAATCATATGTCAGAGTTTATCAGCATGCCTCACAGTCCACGAATCCTTAAAAGAACTTTAAATGTTGTGTAATTTAATAGGCTTCCATTCTGTCTAGCTCAGTAATTTGTTTCTACTACTACTTACTTAGACAGAATGTCAACATTCTTTAATTCAGTGTCTGCAGTAGTAAGGATGGAATACATTGAGCCATTCTGTCTTGCGTGCTCTTATTTAACATTTTATACATCTTTATATATTTTTCTAGAAGAGTGTCAGTTTCATCTTTTCATCCTCTCTTCATCAAGAGTAATTTTACTCTACTTTATTTTCTTGTCAAATGATTTTATGATACTTTTATTCTACTGCAGGTATTCTGAGTCGTTATAAGACAGTCAGGAACTAATTTAAGTCTGTCAGAATATCTAATTGAAATTAATGACATCTACCATGATATCTGTGGATGTTTTTTGTTTTCTTTAGTGGAAGCATTGACCTCAGTATTATAGCAATAACCCACGCCTGGGTGTGGGTAATGCTAAATTTACCCACGGTTGGCGTGGTTTGGCCCGGGGGGCGACGCCCGAGGGACCAAACAAAGCCAACCGTGGGTAAATTTAGCATTACCCACACCCAGAAGTGGTTATTATTATATCATGACATTATTTAGAAAAGAAACTATTACTTTTCTTAAATAATGGCATAGTATAATGCCTGTTTACTGCCCTTCCGCAGATGTCTTGGCATCCGCGGT
>NC_056743.1:1545225834-1545273334 GCF_019279795.1 Protopterus annectens | reverse complement strand
CCTACTTTGTCTCAGAGGTACAGAGAATCTACTAGACCTAAAGCCATCCACTGCTAAAAGAACAAATATGTGTCATTTTGCACTTCTGCTGATTATTTTTACTGTATTTCGTAAGAATATTGTACTAATTGTTAGATTTCTCACACTTTTCGTGGAATTTCAAAGCTGAACTGTTTCCACTGCTACTCTAGTACTTAATTACATTGTGTCTGCTAGTTTTACAGGACAGTAGTATCTAGAGTGTGTGGTTTTGTTGCACTTGAGCTCTAAAACCAGCATTTTAACACTAAGAGGGTTTTCTTTTTTTTTTAATAATTTTTATTGATTTTACAAACTTGAAAGATTACAATTCAAATACAAAAAATTAACAACAAAAGGAAAAAAGATAACTATTTACAAAAGTCCACAACAATAAAAAGTTGATACAAGTCATCATTATTTTTTTAACAAATCACATAATTTTTGCCAAAATTTTTTCTGATGAGTAACATTTTGTGTCCTTATGTTTAAAGTTGAGAGTTATTTCTTGCAGACACTTCTAGCTAAAGTAATAAAATCATTAAAAGACAAAGCAGTTTTACATTTCCAATTTTATGTAATTATTTTCCTAGCCAGTGATAAAATCGACCAAAGGAGAGGCATCTGTGATCTGGGGACAACTTCTGGTACTGGAGCATTGAATACAATGAGTGAATCAGATATACAACATTTATCAGTCCGGGTGTCCTACGTTAGACTGAAAGCTCGGAAGATCGACAGTCACATCACCGAATCCAGAAGACCGACAGAGCAGATAACCAACAACTCGTAATCCTGACAGCGAAAACACCGACATGGGAAATGTGTAAGCGCGATTCGGTAATTGTGCGATAGTGAGGGATTTAGGGTTAGGTTGGGTGTAAGGTGTGTGTACGATAGTGAGGGCTTTAGGGTTAGGGTGCATGTAAGGTAAGTGTGCGATAGTGAGGGATTTAGGTTTAGGGTGCATGTAAGGAAAGTGTGCAATAGTGAGGGATTTAGGGTTAGGGTGAGGGTAAGGTGTGTGTGCGATAGTGAGGGATTTAGGGTTAGGGTGCGTGTAAGGTAAGTGTGCGATAGTGAGGGATTTAGGGTTAGGGTGCAGGTAAGGTATGTGTGCGATAGTGAGGGATTTAGGGTTAGGGTGCGTGTAAGGTAAGTGTGCGATACTGAGGGACTTAGGGTTAGGATGCGGGTAAGTGTGCGATAGTGATGGACCTTAGGGTTAGGGTTTGGGTTAAGGTTAGTGCATAGATATTGTTTGTAAGGTGTAGTGTAGGTTTTTAGGTTGTTGGTGTGCTTGTCTTGTGTGTGTGTGTGTGTGTGTGTGTGTGTGTGTGTGTGTGTGTGTGTGTGTGTGTGTGTGTGGAACAGCAAATTTTTTGTTTTGTTAACTATCAGGATTGTGGTTTGTCGGGCATGTGAACTTTTGTGTTTTTGTGGTTTCGTTCTTGTGGTGTCATTGTTGTGGGTGTCGGTGTTGTGTACTATCAGTTTACTGTAGTAGACCCATCAGTCCATAGTACCTGGGAAAACTTTACAAATTCATCCCAAAAGGATACAACCAATTTGCATTTTAATATCCCATGGACCCAGTCTGCTTGTGTATCACAATTACATCTCCAACATTGAGCTTTCTTTATTTTATAGATTAATCCAATTTGTCAGGGGTTAAAAAGGTTCTATGTATAAATTTCCAATTATAAATTCTCCAATAAAGAGAGGATGTTGTTTTACAGCTTGACTTTAAGATCAATTTCTTATTATTTATCGAGAACTCAGATCCGTTTATTTTTGTAGAGTAATTCCAAAAGTTTGAATTCAAATTTATAAACTCAATTCTTATGATCCTATATATTATTGATATGTAAGTTTTATTATGAAAAGGAATGTAGTTAATATTGACCAAGAATTCTAAGATTTTTAGGTATCATTTTTTTCTTGATAATTCATTATTATCTTAAATTTATAATTCACATATGTTATGCAACTATGAATGTTTATCCAATTATCTTTAGTTAAGGAATATTTTGAGAGAAGAAATTTGATGGTATGTAATATATTTCCATTTAAAAATTGATGCCAAAATAATAAGTTAATTTCTTGAAATTCTTACATCTTGTTTTTATTAAATGTTTCTAAGCAACCTTTAGTGTTAGGTATAGGAAATAATAGAAAGCACAAGTCCTTAAGTATATAATTGGTGTTGATAAATTACTTAAATACACGAAACACATAATCTACTAATGGAATAGGTGATGTAATTTTTTCATTTGTGAAGTAATGTTTTAAGATCCAATAAAATGTACTGATACCAAATAAAGATTGAGGAATTATGTTATACCTATTATTTTGAATTAATCGTTCATGTATGGATTTCTATACAGAATGATATGTAGAGTTTAACCATAATGCTATCATGTTTATGATAGTGGATTCTGCATATAGGTCAATATTTGGGAAAACTATCCCTCCATCTTCCCAGCTTTTAGTATGCCAATGAAAATATATTCTTGGCTTATTAGGACACCATAGGAATTTTAATAGGGCTGTGTTTAATTTAATTATTTTTTTGTGCAAAGAAATATTAAAGCCTATATATAGAATAAGGTTTTTGGTAGTATACTCATCTTTATTAAAGTAAGTCTGCCCTTCATTGTAAAAAAAAATATTCCAGTCCTCTATTAGATGTTTAACTACATTTATTAGATTTGAATAGTTTGCTTGAATTGTATTTTTTATTGTAGATGTGATATCAATTCCAAGATAATTAATATGAGTATTGTTCCAATTGAATTCAGTGAAAATGTTTAGGACATCAATGGCTGTTTTATTAATTAGTAAAGTTCTTGTTTTGTTTTTATTAAAGTTTAAACCTGAAATCTTCTCAAAATGATTTAAGGATAAAATAATTTGTGATAAGGAGGAGTCTATGTATCCAGTCATTATTAGAATATCATCTGCAATTAACTGCATTTTACAGCTAAATTCCTCATCGATTAGAAATCCTTTGATTTTAACACTGGCTCTAATACAATTTGCAAGAGGTTCAATAGCTAAAGTAAATAATAAGGGTGATAAAGGACAACCTTGTTTTGTATCCATTAAAACCTTAAAAGATTTGGACATAAAAAAAACTATTTTTACGAGTGAATAAGAATTATTGTATAAATTTGTGATGAGATTTATAAATAGTTCAGAAAATTTATATTCTTTAAGTACTTTAAATAAGTAAGACCACCTAACATAATCAAATGTTCTATTTAAAGCTAAACTAATTATTGTCAGTTCTTTTTTCTTTATATTAATTAAATCAATTAATGTATTTAACCTGAATACATTATCATGGACTTTTCTACTCAAAATAAATCCAATTTGGTCTTCATTAATTAATTTTGGCATTATATGATTCAGTCTTTTTGTGATTATAGATATAAATAGTTTATAATCAACATTAAGCAAGAATATGGGTCTATAGGAGGAACAAAGTTTGACATCTTTATCTTTTTAAGAATGGGAGCGACAAGGATGTAGTGCCAAGAGGGGGGGAATAACTGTAGAAGTTTAATAATGTTATCTGGCATAAGTTTATATAATTCAGGAATTAATCCAGCAAGCTCCGGAGCCTTATTTGTCTTAATATTTTTAGTTTGGTCTTTTATTTCTTTTAATAAGATGAGTTTGTCAATAATTTTTTGCTCTTTAGTTAATTTTTGTTGTATATTATTTTTCAAAAAGTCACTTGTAATGAGGTCATTATCTAAAGTTGAGGGATTGTGTTATTAATATTTTCATAGTGACATCAGAAACGTTCTAATATATCTTTTAAATTGGTTATTTCTCTATTTCCCTTTGGATAACTTTTATTTCTTTAATATAGTTGGCATTTTTTTAGATCTTATAGCTAGTTTATGTAAGCTTTTGGGATTGACTCAATAAGAGCAAATTTTCTATTTTTCTAATTGTATTGAGATTAGATGCTGCATTGTATCAAGATATTTTTGATTTAATGATTTTAGCTCAACATTAATATTTGCATCATTTGGTTTTATGTTTATTTTTAAATTATCTATTTTAAACTGCAGTGATTTTAGTTCTTTGTTCCATTTTTTCTTTTGCTAATATACCAACTATCGCTTTTGGCATATAAATAAGCCTTTAAGGAGTCCCAAAGTATAATGTCAGTGACTTCTCCATTGTCATTTAGTTCTATAAATTGATTTAATTCCAGTATAAACCATTCATTGAAATCTTTTAACTGGGTAATATAAGCTGGGATTCTAGTATTGTTGATTAGGTTGTTAGTTTTAAGAGTAATAGTGAATGAAATGGCATTGTGATCAGATGGTGGGGAAGATATTATTAGTACATCATCAATTTTAGAATACAGGCTATTAGAGGTGACTACTTTATCAATAGTCGTTTGGGTACCAAAACAAAATGAATAATGTGTATAATGAAGTGAATTAATAGATTTCAATTCATATATATCCCATAAGTTTAGATCATTAATAAATGTTTTTAAATGTTTTGCTGCAGATGATAGTTTTATATTTTGTTTGTTAGTAATAGCTGCTTCTGGTAGTACACAATTAAAATCTCCTGCTATAATTAGTTCATAATAGTATCTAGTAAGTTTTTAACAATTTTTTCAGCAATTCCAGGTACCCAATATGTGTTTACTAATGTATAGTATTTTTTATTGATTTCTATAGCTATCAGTATCAACATACCATCTTTATTGTATGTATTACTTTAGTTTCAGGCATAGAATGTCTCCAAAGGATCATTGTGCCTCTCCTTTTTGACTTAAATATTAACCAACTAATATATTGTAATCTCTGAATATAATTCTATTCATGTCTTCTTTGATTATATGAGTTTCTTGCAAAAATATTATATGTGCTTTGTTAACATTCAGATATTTATTTAAACTGATTCTTTTCAATGAATTGTTTAAGCCATTAATATTTAATGATAAACAGTTAAATGTAGACACGTAAGAAGAAAAAAAAGGCTTTAAACATAGATGTCAAAGGCTTATTATTTGAAGAATATAGTAAATAACAGTGAATCATTGCTGTGGATAATAAGGATGACAGTAACATTAAGCATTTAAAATTGAAACAATTTAAACCATTAATCATGGAATATAACATTCCTGGTTGGATGAATAAATCATCAAAACCACTCGTCAACCTAACTATGTTAAAGTAATAGACAAGACCTGAATTAGGCATGTGCTGCTGCTTCTTAAAAGGAATAATGATTTGTAAATGATAAGGATTCACTCTTATAGACAAGTAAACATTATCTTAAATCTACATATATGAATATTGAACTATATTATGATTATTATAGTTATGACAGAAAGTAAATGAATAATAAGGAACTGTTTAAACTAAACTAGATAAATTAGAGTCACAAAGTATTAACTTATATTTTGAAGATGTCATGCATTGATCAGATTCTTAACTTACTATACATTCTTTTCTTTTGTTATATTCAAACATATCAAGAGACAAGAAAATAAAACATGAAGAAGACACATTTGGTGGGAGATAAATGCATTTACAGCCTACCTATAAACTGTATTATGTATAGTTTGATTTGGGTATATGTGTTTGATGTCTTACTGGGAAAATTGAGATCAGTGTAATATTAACTGTAATGGTATTTTAATTAATGTGGAAAAGTGTAGAAAGTATACTTCCCTTAGAACTAAATGTGCAAACCTACTTTTTATTTTTTCTTCTTCTTTTCCCATTTAAGGGTTGCCACAGTGGATCACTAGTCCACTCATGATTGGCAGTGGAGTTTTATGGTGATGAGTTGCCATCATGGTGCCCAACCTCCACAGAAATCACACACATGCATGCACTCACACCTAGGCCCAATGTCAAGTGTCCAATCCACCTACAGCATGTCTTTGGGAGGATACCAGAGCACCTGGAGGAAACCCACATGACCACAGGGAGGACATGCAGACTCCTCACAGAAGGCACCCAAGCCAAGGATTGAACTAGAAACCTTGTTGTGAGGTGACAACGCTAACCGCTGCACCACTGCGGTCGCCCATAAATGTACAGACTTCTTGCACTGGCCAGGAATAGAACCTGGGTCAACAGCTTGGAAGGCAGCTATGCTTAAATGTGCAAACCCACTTTAATTATAAGGGTGATTAAGAATGAATCTTAAGTGGCTAATGTCATGACATAATAATTGTATTATCTTGTCAGGCAGAATATTGAATTTAATTATACGTTGTAATATAAGTCTAGGTACTTAGGCCCACACCAGCAAGACAAGACACTCCCAGAAGGAACCCCAAGACACCCCAAAGCCCATAAAACCCAAGGATGTCCACCAAAACAAATCTTCCATATCTTCCTGAGCTCCTGAGGAAAAATATTTTATATCCAACCAAAGTTGATATTAGTTCATGGTTATTGAGTTGCTGTAAATATCTGTAGTTCTTGATGGGATTAATTCACTTCCAACTGTTTAGCAGACAGTAGTTCATATTCACTTGTTCGGCTTCATCTCTATACTGAGTAGTAAGTAAGGAAATTTGGATTATTTTCTTCTGTCATTTGAAAGGATGCTTGTATCCTTGTTTATGTAGTTTCTCTATTGGTGTCTCAGTGAATGTCCCCAAGACCCACCGACCAAGGAATAATCCAAGGCCCCCCAAAGACCACCCTCCCAATCAGTATAAACCCAAGCACCATCACCCCTATCATGAAGATCTCTAATATTTTCATGTCTCATGGAATCAATAGTATGTGTATTCTGTTTGTGGTTGGAGGATCTCAAAATCTCTATCGTTTGAGACTTCATATAGAGTAGAGATTTGTAGTATAACATTAAAATCAAAATAGGTGATGTAGTTAATACTATGTGCATATATATGCAAGAGGCTATTAAGTTATTTTCTGTTTGTATAAATTTATCAGGCTGTAAAGTAATACCTCAAAATATATGTTTAGTGATTTTTATTTTTCTGATTCTATATAATCCCCATGTTTGCGTCAGTTTGTGATCAGTTCCTCAGAACTGCTCTTGGTTTAGCTACTTTTCCTGAGAGTTACAGAGAATCTGATATATCTAAAGCCATCCACTGCTAAAAGAACAATAATTTAAGTATCATTTTGCACGTTTTCTGGTTTTTACTGTATTTCATAAGAATACTGTATTAATTGTTAGATTTCTTGCATTTTAGTAGAGTTTCAAAGCTGAACTGTTTCCACTGCTGCTGTAGAACTTAATTATTGTGTCTGCTAGTTTTACAGGACAGTAGTGTCTAGAGTATGTGTTTTCCCTTGACCTTGAGCTCTAAAACCAACATTTTTGCATTAAGAGGGTTTTCGGACTGCAGTCTTGTGTCAGGTGTGCTATAGCAAACCTATCTAGGTTGGGGTCACTGGCTGAAAGCTTGTTGGGTGTTTTTTTGACTGAGCTTTAGGTCTTGCTGTTGTAAAACTTGTTTTTCTGATTATGTATGAGCTTAGTTTTTGTGCTAGTCTGCTTTCAATGCAGCAATGGTTAGCAGTGCCCTGTATAGATGCAATTACTATCATGTTAAATTTTCCCTTAGAATATTTATTTATTTATTTATTTATTTATTTCCAGTTTGATTACCGGGGAAGTCCACTGGGCCAGAACGTACCCATTTTCAGTGGAGGCCCGGGGAGAAAAGCTCCAAAAGCAAAGCAAATACAATCTAAGTTAAATAGTGTAAAAGATAGTAATAAAATATATACATTTGGAATAACATTACATTGAATACAGTTAGTAAAAAAGCAAATACACGCAGTATACTTCAAAAAACATCATTCAGGAAGGTAGATACAATAGATTTAGTAGTTTCCTTCAAGTAGCAGGTTTGACTGTATGAGAAGAAGGTCTAAGGTTAGTAAAGTTAGTAAAAAAGCAAATACACACAGTATAATTCAAAAAACATCATTCATGAAGGTAGATACAATAGATTTAGTAGTTTCCTTCAAGTAGCAGGTTTGACTGTATGAGAAGAAGGTCTAAGGTTACATGCTATTTACAATATTTACATATGAGGAGTAGAGAGAGAGAAAGTACATAAACTGAGAGTAGAATATAGTTTGATCAAGCAGTGATCGAGAGAGAAAAGAGAAGAAAAGAAGATAGTATTAGGGTAGAGTAAAGAGAAAGGATGTAGAGGGTTCAAGGGAATTTATTTAGATTTATGTAGGATGTAAGCAGGTGCACTTATGTTTAGAGGATAAGTAAGAGAAAAGTTGGATTTTGAAGGCTTCAGTGTTAGATGTTGTTCTAAGAGAAGAAGGGAGAGAGTTCCATTTCCTGCCAAGAGAGTAGGAGAGAAGGAGCTGGCCAGCAGGGCGACTGGGTTTGTGGATGGTGATTAAATTTTGGTGTTCAGATCTTAGAGATCTGTTTGGGGTGTATGGCGGAAGGATGTTTGCTAGGGCTGGGCATTTTTCAGGGTAGAATATTAATTTGTGGGGCAGTGGTTAGTTGGAGGTAGTCTAGGTAGTTAGGGAGTTCTAGCCAGTTCAGAGTTTGTAGGGAAAGACAATGGTGAGAAGAGGTTTTAGATTTGGTAGCAAATTTAGAGATTTTATTATAGCAGATTTCGAGTTTAGTGGAGATGGAAGAAGACAGGTTAGTAAGGAGAGGGGCTCCATATAGTAGAGATGGTAGAAGATAGGTAATTGCTAAGGAATGCCTAGCGGAGTTGGAGAGAAAGCAGTTGTTCTTATAGAGCATACCTAGCTTTTGGTGGGTTTTCTTTATGTTTTGTTGTATGTGGCTATCAAATTTGAGGTGCTCGTCTATAGTGATGCCAAGGAGTTTTGTAGATGGGACCACCTCTATGGTTGACTTGGTTTGGCTTATGATTTTGAATGCTGTTTTATCAAATGTGCAAGCCCTGGAGGGAGTGAAGAGAAGAATTTTAGATTTATTGGACTTTAGAGAGAGGTGATTTTGGTGCATCCAGTTCTCAGTAGTGAAAAAAGCTATTTGGGTTTTTGTCAGTAGTTCGGGAATGTTGGAGGCGGTGCAGACTAAGGTAGAATCATCTGCATATTGGATGACTGTTGTGTCTGGGATGGCAGAGTGAAGGTTATTTATGAAGATGTTGAAAAGCATGGGTCCAAGGATGGACCCTACCAGTGGGTGTAGGTAAGAAGGAGGAGGTAGAGTTGTTCCATTTGACAGCTTGGGATCTGTCTGATAAGTAGCTAGAGAACCAGGATAGAGTATCAGGGAGAGATGAAGGTTTGATAGATGAAAGAGAAGGTGTTTGTGAGAGATGGTGTCAAGGCTTTAGACAGATCTAGCAGTACAGTGGAAACTAGTAACCCAGAATCCCTGGCTTGGTTGACTGTTTCTAAGAAGGATAGTAAGGCAGTAATGGTGCTGTGTCCAGAAACCATGTTGGGTGGGTGTTAGGAGGCGGTTATGGATTAAGAAAGGCATGAGTTGGTGGTGGACGATTTCTAGGATTTTGATAAAGGTGAGAGTAGGGCAATTGGGCGAAAATTGGAGATATTTGTGTTTTGCCTCCTTTATGAAGTGGGAGAATGTAGGCTGATCTCCAAAGTATAGGAACATATGACTCTTTTATAGATCTGTTAATTAAGATGCTGATAGCGAGAGCAATACCTTCGCAGCACATTTAAGGAAAGAGGAGGGATGTTATCAGGGCATTAGTGCATGGCTTTAGTTTAGATAAGAGTCTTTATGAATATAGTTGAAACAGGTTTCAGCTGGAAACTGGGAGGACAGTTAGAGGGGTTGTTGGGAGTAGAGGAAAGAGAGTTGGATGTATTATTGTTAGGGAAGGATTTGGTAAGATTAGCTATAGATTCCGTAAAGAATTTGTTGAAGAGAGAGCTTAGATCTGAGTCAGTTTTACTTGGGTCTGGGCAAGGGTTATTTCTGGATCCTGGGTGGAGGCAATTTACTGATTTCCAGAACTGTTTGGGGTTCTTATTATGGTTGGACTGTAGTTTGTAGTAGTAGTTCTTTTTGTCCAGGGTGATTAGTTTTTTAGCTAGGTTGAGTTGGGTGTATTGGAGCAGGGAAGAAGGGATTTTATTTTTCTGGTATAGCTTCCAAGATTTGTCCCTTTGATGCATGACTTGTTTTGTTTCTTTGGATAGCCAGGGGGCAGAGTTAGCTTTGACTCGTTTGTTTCTTGGAGGAGCTAGGGAGTTCAGAGTATTTAGGAAGATAGAGTTAAACTGTTCTACAGCTTTGTCTAGGGGAAGTGTATTTAGGGTCTGCCAGTTGGTATGTTTAAGAATGTTTGAGAAGATAGTTGGGTTGAAGTTGCTGAGATTACAAGTGTGGATGTAGTGGTGTAGATATTGGGTAGAGTTAGTGGAGTGGTGTATGAAAGTAGGGAGATGGTCACTGAAGGTGTCAGGGATAGTGCCTGAAAGAGTTATTTTGTTTGGATGTGAGACTAGGATCCAGTCAATGGTAGATCCTGGGGGATTTGCTTTGTTAGGCCGGGTGGTTGAGTGTATTACTTGGGTGAAGTTAAAGAGGTTGATGAATTGGGAGGGGGAAGGAGAGTTGATTTTATTCCAATCAATGTTAACGTCGCCTAGAATGTAGGTTTCAAATTTAATTTCAGTTGAGGCCCAGTAAAGAATATTTTCAAGGGTTGTTATGTTGTCACCTGGGGATATATAAAGGGAGATAATGCAGATGTTCTTATGTTTATTTAGTCGAAGGAGACTGGCTGTAAGTTCAACGTTTTTGAACTCAGCAGTTGGAATTTGTAGAGGGATCAGGGAGAGAAGGTTAGGGAAAATTATTGCAGAGCCTCCACCTTTTTTATTTGGTCGGTCAGTTCTGTGGATTTGGAAACCAGGAGGTAAGATTTCAGAGTCGGTGATGTGGGGTTTTAGTCAGGTTTCAGAAATGGCTAAGATGTCTGGTTGGTTGTGGCAAATCCAAGCATGAAGATGGTGAATTTTGTTATTTAGGCTCTGAGCATTGATAGAGAAGAGCTTAAGGGGGTTAGGAGAGGAAGTGGTAGAAGAAGTGGGAGGGGGGCTATGTTGTATTCCAGAGGGAGAAAAAGGGATAATCTCTGTAACCTTCTTCAGTCCCCTTGCTGCTCTAGGAGCATCTGATTTGCGAGTAGAGAAGCATCACCTTGTTGGTCAGCTGCAGTTCACACTGAGTATCCCACCCATTCTTTTTCTGTGTGCTATCATCCCAGTCCAGTTAAATCTCCCCACTCTTCTCCCTTGTAAAACCCATAGTAGAAAACCTGAAACCATGGACAGTCACTTTCTCATTATCTCTATGGCCAGGCTGGTGGACATGGGCATCCTGAGACAATGTAACAATTGTCTCATATATACTGACAGCCACTTAATTCTGAAACAAACAAACACAGTATTTAAGAGATATTACACTATGAAAATTGAGACATGACTCTCACATACTGACAAATCAAATGACAAACAGGTTGTCAGCACATGCACATCATTTCTGTCACTAAATAAGGTTTCAACACATAACCCCCCATAATGATGATGTACTCTCAAGTAACTTATCAAAATGTTGGCCTCCTGTAGCTGCCCTCAGAAACCACATGTAAACAAAACCAAGTCAACAGCAACCACTACACATGAAAATACACACTACAGTGCCTCAATAAGTAAGACCGCAAGGTGAAACACCACACATTCAAACATCTTGGTCATAGGAGATTCCATTTTGAGACACATGGATGCTCCCCTTACCAGGTTGGACAAAGAGAGGGTTATGGTCAGTTGCCTGTCAGGGGCCAGGAATCACCCGATCATGCAGGCACTCAGGTCATGCAACCACAAGTACCGGTTTCTCTCAGTTATAGTCCATGTGGGAGTGAATGAACTGAGAAGTACCTTGCTGGGCTATATGAAGAAAGACATGATGGACTTCTCTGACTATGTGCTGCAGGCTGGTATGAGCCTTGCAATGAGCAGTGTTCTACCCTCATCAAGAATGATACCTCAATACAAACAGAAAATGATTGATTTCAATAATTAGTTTAGCTACTGTATGGGATATTTAAACTATATCTTGATAAACTTGAAGACATACACAACCACTGACATGCAGGCTCAGAGATTCCTGGACTTTGTCAGTACAAACGCTTGTAACAGCTGGTCTGCACTCCCACTAAATATTTATTTACTTATTTATTTATTGTCAAGATAAGTCTGTACATAATGCAAATTGAACTAGATATACAAAAACCAATATATTACAAAGTGGTATACAATGCAAGGAAAGCAACCCAGAGTGCTAAATTTTGAGTAATTCTGTTTGTATATTCTCATAAGTAAAAATATTGTTTAAGCAATTATGTTTATTCAGTCACAGAAATAAAGAAAGCAAGAGTGATTGGATATGAAGACAAACAGTGAACAATTGCAGCTATATTAATTTAGAAAATGTATTTGTTGGGTATAGTGGCCCAAAACATTTAAGGTGGTTTAATGATGTGACTACAAGGACAGACAAGGTTATTGACATAGTGCTGTTTTAGTGCAAATTTAAATGTTTTTAAAGAGTCTAGTTGGGTAATAACAGAGGAAGTGCATTCAAAGTCTGGCAATGCCATGGGAATTATCCATCTCTTTTGTTGTGTTTAGTTATGGTTAGGAGTTGTTTGTTAGAGGACCTAAGATGCTGAGTAGGGGTGTGTATTTGTATTATAGTTTGAAGGGATGGGCAGCAATTTGGATTATTTAGTAGTTTGTGGATGAGAGTAAGTTGGGAGTAATACAAGTAATGAGGGAACTCAAACCAGTTTATATATTTAATATCCAGGCAATGATGTGTGTGAGTTGGCATGTTGGAGACAAATGTAGCTATTTTATAGTAGCACGACTGCAGTTTGTTCAGGAGAGATGTATATAGGTTAGTAAAAATGCGGCAACCATAGAGGAGGGAGCATAGAAGTAGACTATTAGCTAGTTTCAACTTGGTAGACTTGTCCAAACAGAGTTTATGCCTATAGAGTTTGCCAAGCTTAAAATGGGTCTTTTTGATTGAGTTGAGTATATATGATTCTCAATGAATAATTTGTCATCAATTGTGATGCCAAGTAGTTTAGCTGTTTTTACAATTTCAGTTTCTGTATTGTTTTGAGAGAATATTTTAAAGTCTAGAGTTAGAGATTTGGTTGTGAAAAGTAAAGGTTTTGATTTTTTGGGATTAAGTAGCAGTTCAGCCTTGTTAAGCCAGGATTCAATAGAAGTAAATGTATTTTGTGTTAACTTTAGGAGATCAGAGACGTTGTTAGAGGACATAATTATTACTGAATCATCCGCGTATTGAATGTGTGTACTGTGCAGGGATGCTTTATGGAGATTATTAATAAATATATTAAAGAGCAAGGGCCCAAGAACAGACCCTTGGGGAACACCTGTGTTGTTGACTAGGTAGTCAGATTGCTTGTTTTGCCATCTAACAGATTGTTTTCTGTTGTATAGGTAGTTTTGGAACCAGGTTAGAGTGTGTGGGGAGCAGTTTATGGTCTCAAGTTGTAAAAGTAATTTAGAGTGGGAAACTGTATCAGAAGCTTTTGACAGGTCTAGTAGGATCACTGATGTTAGTAGGCCAGCATCAAGAGCTTTGTATACAGTGTTGGTAAATGACAGTAAGGCTGTTGTGCTGTGTGCTGGCTGAAAACAATGTTAGGTTGGTGCATGTAAGTTATTGTCTTCCAGATGTTTTAGTAGTTGAGAATGAATACACTTTTCTAGGATTTTAGATAGAGGTGAAAGTATGGAGATGGGCCGGTAGTTAGATAGCTCACTGGTGTTACCACATTTGTGAAGGGGAGCAATAACTGAGTTTTTCCATAGTTGTGGGACATATGATTCAGAGATTGATTGGTTAATGAGAATGCTAACTTGAAGAACTATAGAATCTACTGCATGTTTTAGGTATTCAGCTGGGAGGCCATTGGAAGTGGGAGAGCATGGTTTTAGTTTTGAGAGCAGTTTGCGAACTAGAGAGGTGGGTACTGGTTGTAATGTAAATAGAGGAGTGGATGGGTTACTGTTTGAATTGCAATTGTTGTGGTGGGGGAGTGGTTAGAGGGTGTATTATGTATTTATTTATTTATTATTTATTTGACATTTGTTGATCGGGTTAGTCCAGCCGAGTCGGAACCCTTTTTCAGTGGAGACCTTGAGTATTGTCATTTATGTTGCCAGTTATACTTTTGCTAGTTTGTAGAGAGAAGTCATTAACAAGTTTTTGGATAGTTTCAATAAAATGAGAGTTGAAGGCTTGGCAATTTCTTGAGGGTCTTTGTCAGGAGATGGGTAAGGGTTGTGTTGAACACCAGGAGAGTTCCAGACATTTTGGGGTTTTTTTGTTGGCTAGTGAGTTTAGTGGAGAAATAGCTTTTTTATCATTGATGATGTGCTTTTTGGCATTGTTACAGAGTTGTTTATATTTGATTTCAAGTTGTGAGGTTCTACTTTTATGCCATTCTTTCCAGGTTTTATCCCTGGAGGTAGCTTGTTTACTTAGCCATGGGGCATGGTTAGGCTTTACTCTTTTGGTACATGTAGGGGCAAGACTGTTAGGAATATCTAGAAAGACTTTATTGAAGTAGATGACTGCTTCATCTAGTAGAAGAAATTTGGTAGGGGACCAGTTATGGGTTTTTAGAGACTCTAAAAATGGTTGTTCATGGAAGTGGGTAAGATTTCTAGTTTTTCTTAGACGATGCAGTTTGTCTATTTGAGGTTGGGTTTTATAGATATAGGTGGGAAGATGGTCACTAAAGGTATTAGGAAGGGTTCCTGCCTCGGTGAATTTTATATCCTTAACATAATACTCACAAACATGAGGAAGCATTGCACCTCCCAGTGTAATGACCTTACTGGTAAGATAGGATTATAAATTGGTCTTTGAAATAAATGTAGCAGTAGAACCCCCATGAAACTCTAAAACACTAAAGAATTTTTCCAAGGCAAATTACCTTTTATTAAATGATGGCACAGGTAATTTTAAAGCTCCCCATAACCTCCAAAACATGGAGGCCTATGCAAAAGTATCTTAATGACATCTTGCTGAGAGGTAATTCTGCAACTATTCTTGCAACCCCTGACATTATACTTGGCCTATATATCCTTTTCAAAAATTAGTGCAAACCTAAGCCTGCCCCCATCCTTCCTAGAATAACCATCTTCTTTGACACTGTGATATATTTATAAATGCACCTGACCTCCCACTGTCTCCTAGGCTTCAACATGTTGCCTCAGTAGAGGAACCACTTGCTTCTTAAGAGATTTTCTCCAAAATCCACTACAGAAAAAATACTTCATAGATTTAGAATATCTGAATAATTATCTGATAAACAATTGAGAGTTACAAAACATATAAAATACTTTAGATCTTTGATAGACAATGAGCTGTACACTGGTGTTAGCATCAAAGGTCTGCCTTTTGATGTTGATTTTATATTGATGATTTATGAAAGAAAACCTGCATTGTTTGCCAAAAAAGTACTATTGTTATGGTCAAACAAAGGGTTATAGCTCTGTAAATATACAAAAAAACCCAATATATCACTGAGACAACTGTTCGGCTGTTCAAGAGCTTTCCAGTGATGTATGACAGGAGGGGATAGCTTATTGCTGTTTTATGTTATTGTTGAATCTATACAAATTATGCATACATTATCTTAATATTTCAGAAAACAATGTTAATCTAAAAACATTTATGTTAGATGGTAAGTATCAGTGGCAACACTGTGTGCCTTAATATTTTGTATAAAATGGCAACAGTAAGATGCCTAGTCTTTGTGAAATCAATGCAGCCATAGCTGCTTTATCAAAAGAGCATTTATATCTCAGAATGTATTCAAGTTACCCACTATGTTTTAATGTCATTTTTTCCTAAAACTCATTGCTTGAATACACCACCCCAATAAGATAGTATCACACTCTGTTTTTTGCATTATTAAAGTAAACATGGAAAATATGTTATATTTTTCATAACTTCTTGCAAACACTCCTTAACTTCAACTCTACACATCCCATGCAAACCATTTTGCTGGCATGCTTAGCAGTCCAGGTCAGTTTGCAAATGCCAACTTGATGCCTTACTTTTATTATGTACCTATGTACCAGGACTTCAGAAATTAGACTTTGAAAACAGTGATGAGTGTACTTGTTTCAAGAGTAAAAGACAGTATCCTGTAATAATGAGTACACTCTTACAGGATACAAAGGAACTCAGCTTTCCTGATGACTGTACTCTTGCAGGAAGCAATGAGTTAAAAAAGATATCATTAGTAAAATATGCCCCTCGTTTACCAATTCATAAAGATGGCATCATACCTCTCAACATTTTTTGCTGAAACATTCTGGACAAAGCCAAGAAGTAATTTTGGGACAGAAGCCCCAAGTCAGGGGCAATTTTTAAATATCAGTGTAATTCACTTAAAGGATTTATAGAACAGATTCTGCATCAAAATGCATTTTATGGATAATAAGAAGTATCAAACTGTAATAGTTGGCATTACTGACTGACTGCAATCTCCAGTTATTTATCAGAAAATTAATTATTTTACAAATGACAGTACAAATGTATGACGCAAAATCAAAGGTATTTTTCAACAATGGGGAAAGCTGAGGGGTATGGGTAAAATCTCCATGAAACCTAATAACTTGAGATCCTGTATAATTCTTAAGTCAGTACTTAGCTGGGCTTCTTGAGGGCCTGTCCTGATCGCACATCTTTCACTTTTCTCTCCCTTTTATTTTCTACATTTTTATCCATGCCTGCTTGTTGATATTTTTGATTTTTCTTTTCAATACGTGAGTCAAACTGTTCAAATATATGACTTACTTGGAGTTGGCATAAAGTGCAAATGGACTAAGAAAAAATAACCTTGGACTATCGCATTAAGCTTATTATTGAGATCACCTAAAACATCTGTGCTAAACTGACAAAACTGCTCCATTCTTTTAACCCCTTCCTTCACTGAATTTTGCATCATAAATCATAACCAATACTGTCCTGGACCTCCTGTACAGCTATGGTTGTCTGACTGTGTTTTGTTTTGCACCTTCTTTTTCACTCTTCAGACTTTCAGTCTGTGCTACACACAAGATGGCAGAAGTAATGTTTCCTAGCTATGTCAGTACAGGCAGTATGGCTACCGTGTTGCCATGCAAAAATGTCATGCATTTAAACAGAAGGTAAAGGAGTCTGTGAATGTCTGTATTTGTCAGCTTCCAGCCTCTGTTGCCAATGATGCTTGTTCCTTCTTAAAAATATTTTATTTAGCTCAGACTTTGATGTGACTATGCTTGTAGTGAAAGCGCAGTGAGTGACTTGCTAAGTAATTAAGCTTTGGATGACAGAAATGGCTAACAACCAAGCCAATGCCATTAAAAGCATTGCACTCCTCAACTGAGTCACTCACTCAAAACACTTGCAATTTTTTATGACATGTTACATCTCACAATTTGTAAATTATAATTGTGATCTATTACTAAACATGAAGAGTATAGATGGGAAAGGGATGAGGAGGTCAGGATAGCTACAAGAAAAGAAGACAAAGCCAGCCAAAATAATACTTTTATGTCATTACTTCTCATTTCTTTTACATACCAAAAAAATAATGACTAAGTTAATCACTTTAATAGAAAATTTATATATAAAAAAAAAAAAAATCCAACAGCCTTCCACAGACCCAGGTTTCACCTATTACAACTTTCTCAATGTCAATATATATATATATATATATATATATATATATATATATCTGTGTGAGTTTTTATTAGGTACATACCTGCCTGCTTGTCTGCTTTTGCTTATCCACATATCTGCACATGATATCTTACTAACATTTGGTGATACACGTATCTATCTAGAACCATAGCCAGGTCATCTGGGGCCTTGTGTAGTTTCACAAGTGGACATGGTGAAAAAAAATAAACAATACAAACAACATCAACAAAATTGGCTTCCCTCACTGTTGAAGACCAGAAGAAAATGTAACAAGCGGCTTGCTGCAGTGAATTCTCCACATACTGACTGTTTCATCTTTCACTTCAGTCATGATCACAAATGCAATGTCAGTGTTGATTCCGTGAAGCCAGTACTGCACTCCTTCACTAACATAACCTGAAGATCATACATTTTAACAGCTTGTGCCCTGGGCAGCCACCCCCTTCACCTTGCTAATGTAACAGCTGTATATATCTATCCATGGAATATTAATCCACTTTTTTGAGCAAAGGCATTTCCCTCTCCCTACAAGTTCTGAAATTACTGCACATACCTTGAGTCTTTTCATCAGGAAACAGCATCATACATACCAACTCAGCAGAACAAATTGAAATATGTATAATTATATATTTACTAAATATGAGACATTTTCTAAACTACCATACAACTGATGATCTGTACACAATATAGTTTGTCAGCTTGTGCGTCTTCATTTCTGGTGCATGCAACATTTTCATGCATATGTAAACAATGAGAATTTGAATGGTAACGACTTTAACAAGATCATTCCCTTATTAATAACAATGACCAAGGATACCATGTCCTAAGTAAAATTCTTTGTTCTCCCAATCCTCATTCTGGTTATGGAAAAACATGAATTGTACTGTTTCATGCAATGTTCAATTCACATGGTACTCTACAATAAGAGCTGCTCTGACCTTTTCCTCTGGTTTTATTCCCTGGGGCTTATCCTATCTTTTCCTGCTTAATTTTTTGGCCCTCTGTCCTCTACAGATAGCTGATCCATCCTTTTACTTGCTCACACTACGATCAAGTCTGAAGGGAAACCCTAAGCCATATAGTCTATTCTCAAGCTCCCTTTAAACTAAGGCAGAGCAAATTGGATTTTTGTACGTACTACCAGTTGTAAAATTTAGCAACATAGCTTTACTTTGAAATATGCTGCTGATACCCATTAGAAGAGATCTAATGAGGGTTAAGGGTTAAATACAGTCATGGTTCTGAAAAAATTAGGAAGATATTATGGGGGGGGGGGTACTTTTCACATTCAATTGACCACTACCCATGCCCTGTGTGTTCAAGGAGAAACAAGCATTGCATGCATGTCATGAAGATATTACAGTTCCATGACAATGGTATTCATATCCTAGCATCAGTGCTAACTCCATCAAATGTGTTCTGAACAAAGGTCACATTTAGTATTAATAAAGTCAGAAGTAAAAATGCAGCTGCTGTTGAGCAGTACTGCGAGTTACTATGGTGAAACAACGTTTGTGTATTTATGAATGAAATGTTAATGCTGTAATAACAATGCTGGAGAGATACACATCATACTGGTGAAGGACCAGGTTCCCTCTCATCCCATCTCTCAAAGTTCTGACGTTTTAAAAACATTTCTTTTATTTACTGATGTTGGTTTTGGAGGCACACAGCAAAACAGATTTTCCCTTGCAGTACATAATAGTTGGAATGTGCACACATCTCATGGCTTTGCATAGTATTCAACTGCCATTCAAATGCATAGTGAAGAGGAGACAAAGACTAACATCTGACTTCCATATTTATCCATTTAAGGGCTCTTCAAAATATTTTAACCTCCTCCAGATAATATTGTTAAAAGAGGTCAGAACTACACCACTCTCATCAACCAACCCACTTGTGTAATGAGTCAGGGAAAAACAACTTTTTTATTAGTGTCTTTTCCACTTTCCACTATTATTGGACTATTTTCAACAGTGTTTGAGCAAGAAATATGTAGTGCTAATATTAGCATCTTTCAGCATTATAATAATTCATAATCAAAGGAATACATCACTTTATTTTAAGAGTTCAGTTGACAAAAAGAACTGATCAAAATGTCTGCTGGTAATTAGGTATAGTGAACATTATTTAGTATGAAAATGCTGTAAATAAAATGTCATAAAATAATTATATATATATATATATATATATATATATATATATATATATATATATAGTTCAAAGATCTCAGTTTATACACAAATGGAAAGGTTTAGGCAATTTCTTATGATCAACTTATATAACAATGTTATATCAGAGAAGTGATGCATGTATCTATCTCTACATTAAAACCCTGCATTCTTCTGGTTTCTGTAGCTTTCCAAGATTACACAAGTACCTTTTCAATCCAACTTTTGAAACTTTTGTCTCGGCTAGAAATTTTCTCACTGCGGCAGCCTCATATAGTTTGAAACTACTTGTTATAAAAGTCTCATGTCATTTGAAAGGCACCAGAGAGTTCTTACTCAACTGTACCATTAACAACAAACAATCCTTCTTTTAGTTGATATAAATTTATTGTATAATAACATCAATCATGACAAAGAGCTATTAAATCTGTAGTGGATGTAATGTGAATATTCCAACTATTACAGCATACTTATTGGAATATTTGTCACTTTATGTGAATTTGTTTAAAAATCTTGAAGTTCAAAGACAAATATTATTCACAAAAACATTGGTACAGCCATGGGAGATATGATGGCCTCTTGTTATGTCTGTGATTATAAATATAATCAAGTTTGAACACTGATCTATAACAATATTGTTGTCATGTGCAGAGATGATGGTATTTTATATGACTGGATAATGATAACCAGTTAATTATTTTTTTGAAATGATAAATAAATGTTATGCATTATTGCAAATTGATTGGAAGACAAGTAAAGATTCAACCTTTTATTATATACATAGTACATATTTTTGTGTTGATCACAGTACCTCACATTACAAAATTCTTTAGAAAAAAATAAATTGATGTAAATAACTAGCTATGTAAAATGAGCTGTTACTCTGGTAATGTATAAGAAAATTATCCTAATTTATAACAGTAATCTGGAACAATACAGAAATCAGTCATATGAAAGTTAATTTAAAATTCGACAGAGATAGATCTTTGGAACTGAGATATTCATAAGCCATGATGTTTAATGAAATAAATGAAAGTCACTCCCCCAGATTTACTATTCTTCCATGCAGGATTAGCTTAGTCCTGCATGGAAGTGGCCGTTTAGGAGCAGGACGGCAGCGTGCCATGCATATTAATGAAGGCGCGCTGCCTGAGCTCCTGATCTTACACGGAGCATGTAAGAGCACAGGGGGTGTGTCTGAGAGGAGAGCCCTCAGAATATACATGCCCCCGCAATGAAGAACAGCAGAAAGGCCAAAGAAATGAGCGAGACCGCTCATAGGTGTGAGCATATCCCCAGCAACATTCCTCCACATGTACAACAGCAAGTAAATACAAATAAAATGAACAAACCTTTTTTTTTATTAAAAATCTGATTAAAGCTAACTGTAGGTGCACAGGTGTGCCCATCGTTTAGCTATGGTTAATGCAGCTTAAATGGATGAAGAGGATAACAAGGAAGATATATTGAAATGAAGCAATATAGCAATAGTGTAGTGGACAGAGCATTTGCCTTATGAGCAGGCATTCCTGGTTTGAGCCCCACTGCAGCACATTCCATTTTCCATGGCAAATCATGTTATGACCAATACTTTTGTTGCATAACCCACTAAATAACATATATTTGTGAACTGGAGTACTGCATTAAATGCACATGTGAGGTGTCAGTGTCATAATGTTGCAAAGTACCCAGATAAGCACATGTGCCCCATACAGTATATGTACACAGGAATCATGGATACAAATGGAAAGTAAAATGTGTAATAAATGACACCTCCATACAGCTTCCAAATTCCCCACCTTCCCAAGAACCATTTGATATAACTGTCCAAATCAGTGTAATTGTAAGCAGGAGTAAGCACTAGTAAGCAAGTGTAAGCACCAATAAGCAGTAGTAAGCATATTTAAGCACTAGTAAGCAAGTTTAAGCCTGTCTGTGTGGAGGTAGGCAATGCGCACACAGGTTAAGCAATTTTGAAGGTAACTCTCTGTAAGCATATGTAACCGGAGGTTAGCATTGCTTACCCTCATGCAAACCCACGCAAACTCACTTACAACTGCTCAAAAGTGCCTTAATCACTCTGTATCTAACGGCACTTGTTCTGCCCAGCAACAAGACAAACAGCCTTGTAGGACTTGAACCCAGGACCCTATACACTATAGTCACAGCAATTAACCACCAAGTCACCACAGCAAAATGAGGTATCACCAAACAAGTCCTCACTACAGTAAAATCAAACTGAACATGTGAAAGGAATCAGCATACAGTTATATGTCCCATAACCCACTACATAACATAAATATGCGAGCTGGAGTACAGCAGTAAGCCCAGAAGTGAGGTGTAATTGTAATAGAGTGTTGAAGTCCCCAATAAAACACAGGGACCCCATACGTACAAGTGAACGTACACATGAATCATGGATACCAGGCAGATATATAAGAGGTAATGAATACAAAATCAATGCCAAAAAGAAAATATAATGCAAAGTCTAATGTAAGCAATGCTAAGCATTGCACAGGCCAGATTAGGAGGTGTAAGCAATGTGTAGGCCAGCTAACTCATTGTGCCCAGTGGTATACCCCTTTACACAATGCCAACCTTAGGTAAACAGGTTTGCCCATAGTCTAGCCTTTTCAAAACCGGCCAATCAAGCTAAAGTGTGGGAAATTGGCCCTACTGAAACCCAACAGGTGGGAATACATATCATAACCGGTTGTTGCTTCCCCTTGCAGGCACCATGTCAGGAAGGGGAGAGAGAGTGCACTTTCTGGTGCAGCGCTGGTGCATTCAGGAGTCCAGAGTCATGGCAGGACTCCTTGTCAAAGACCATGACCAGAGACTGCTGCAGAACCAGCACCAGGGTTCCCAATATAAGGCAGAAGCCTGGGATGTCTCGCACATGATCTCACCAGTGCCACTGGCATACCCCAAACTGGTGAGCAGGTCAGGCATCACTTTGCTGACCTGAATTGGCATAAGGGGGACCTCTTGGAGCAGTGGATCCAAGAGGCTAGAATGGCAGGGGATGTCTCAGCTGTGTGTAAGTATCACTCCAGTATGTGTGCAATAATAGCCAGCTCATGCATATTATGAATAAGTATGGCTAAATATTCCTCTTATGTCCTCCACAGCTGTAAGTGAGCAGGCCGCGAACCAGGAGGCCCATGGAAGTTGCCTGGAGAGGTTGCGATGTGAGGTAGGTCAGTAATACTCTTGCATGTACTGTCATAGGAAATAAATCTAAAAGTAAAGTATATAAATGTATAGGCAGCAAATAGGAAATACCACCCTTATCTGGTTTTAACACCCTAACAGAAGGTTTCCTCAAAAGTTGTAACATTTGTTTTTCATGTGTAGTCATATTAGAGTTCTTATTAGAACTAACTTTTGTTAGATAGTGTCTAAAATCAAGTTCACACACTTGTTCAATTGTTCTTAGTGTTGGGTGAAAGGGTGGGTTAAAGGTGCTTGACACCCTTAGCCTCTGGTTGTTATTAATAACTGTCTTCCCGAACAATACCTCAAGGTTTAATTTTCTCACAAATAACTTCAGGTCAAAGATTAGTTCAACTACATTCGGAGGTTTACTTGGAACAAAGGTATTACCCTTTGCTAGTAAGTTAACCAACTCAGGATCAATTCTCATAGAAGAATAATTAAAGATCTTAAAGTCTCATGTAGAGTTCTCAATTACGTTTAAAGTTGGACATTCATCTTCGTTTATTTCCTGAATCTGTTGTTTCATTTGGCCTTTTGATTTTTCAGGTTGTGGTTTAAGTTCTTTTTCGGGATCTCACCTGTCTGGTAACCATCCTGAAAATTTTGGTTCATTCTGTTGTACTGCCCAGTATTGCCATTATGTTGACTCACATGTGTATTGGGATTCTGGTTCTGATTACGGATCCGTTCACTCCATCTCACTGGGCTTTCATTTGGCGCAATGTCTGCAGGGTCTACATTATCCATATTATTGGAAAAAGTGTTTCCTCCAGTCGATTGTGTTTAAATTGTGTTAGATAAAGCAAATGCTACTTGAGCAAAAGATGGTTTTGGATATGCATTACTGTTGTTATATGCATTTCCATCTCTTTGAATTTTCTTAACTTTGTTTTGTTTAAGTCTATCCAGTAATTGGTCAATGCTAAAAAAGCATCTTCCATAATCATATTTATACCTTGAAAAATCTAAATGCATAATAATATCGTTATTTAAGGCTGAAACCTCTTTAGTAAGGGTATCAGTACAAATATTATAATGTTTAGTCATCAGTTTCATAAGGTCAAAGCCTTGTTGATCGAATAACAAAATAAGTTCAAGGTGAAACAGTGAATCAGCTATGAGGTCCGTGGGGTATTGATAATGTCTTAACCCCTTCGGGACTATGTGTTGTTCTAAACAAGTATCGAAGTAAGAAAATTCAAGCTGAAGTTTTTTTAACTTCAAAAGTTTAATATCCAATAACTTTAGTTTGTCACTAAGTGCCTGTGGGCTCACCTGTTGGTTATTATTAGAAGAACTAGCCAGTCGCTCCTGGTTAGAACCATCATTAAATACCAGATTGGTGGTGTTCATGATCCATTCGCTAAACAGTGGAGCCCCAATAAGCTCTGTTCTGTAAAGTAGCCCATTGTTCTCACCATCCGAATGTTGCGAAGCAGTGGCTGTTACTGAAGGCGGTGTTCGTTGTGCTGCTGGAATTGAATCACCATCAGATATTAGAAACACTGGACTGCTTGCTGGATTAGACAAATTAACTGCTGTACTCGAGTTGGAAATGCTAGGTTCGACCCGCTGTTGTCTTGAACATAATGTGGCATTCGAGTTCAACTTCACATTATTGGTTCCATTGAAAGTATTGTTGTGGCAGTCCTGAAAAGGATGCTGCTGAGACAGAGAGGAATCCACTTTATCAAGCCTGTTACAAAAAGTATCCATACACTGGTTCATCACTTGGAGAAGAGCTGTAAGGTTCCCCAGCTCTGACTGTAGTTGCTGTGATGTAAAAAGATTCAGACTCACCAGACTGTTGGTAACCCCAGATGCCATTGAACAATGCAAAACAAACTAGGGATAATGAAATTCAACAATAAACCAATAAAAACAAGTGTCCCAACAGAACTTGCAGAGTACGAAATACTGTTTAATGAAGCGCTTTTCGTTGCCGCTAATACGGCAACTTCTTCAGATTACATAAAAACAAACTCTTAACCAATTTAAATATAAAATAAAATATCATGTGACCAATAAACAGCTGAACTATTTTGAGGTTAAAAGTCATGAATATTAAGTAGTTAAATCATTGAAAACAAACTTCTATCGCTACGCAATTTGCAGCGGTCTAGATCCACACATTCTCCCAATCACCAGCATAAAAGTAACTTCATACAAACCTCCAAGATAAACATAAATATAAAATATAAAAAATAAAAAATAACTTTTTTTAAAAAATAATTATCCTGCGGCAAAGACAGTAGAAAGATACACTTGTCATATGGTGGTTTTATATGCCGCTGTTTGGTTACGTCCCGTTCCATGGGCTATGTGGCATAAAAGTGAATCATTCACTATCAAGTTCTCTCTAATATTTAAGTCAGTCCAGTTACAAATCTAGAACCAACAATACTTCAAGTGCTTAACTTATAACCTTTTAACTATTAAACTTGTCATTGCACTGTAAAGTACTGGCCCTACCAAAATTACCCTGCAACCGGCTGTCTGAGCCGATGTTTTCAAGCATTTACACATAACTGATTGTCGTAAGGCTTTTAGTACTACACATGTCAATTGTCTTGCAAATTATTCAACCCCTCAAAAACAATAAACATTCATCAAATTCTATCTAGCTAAACTTTTAAGTTTTAAAAGGCAGGCAATGTTACATGACTCATTTAAGCCTGGAGTTGAAAAGGCATTGAGTCTAATCTGCCAAGCTAACTCACATTCTTCCTGCAGCCAATTCACTGGACCTCCCCTAATATTTATCATAACTCGGTCTATTGCTTTAAAACCAAAAATATGATTCTCATTAGCCATGATATGCCTTGCTAAGGGACTTTCTACCTTCTGTCTCTGAATGGCATAAGTGTGTTCGTAGACTCTATAGCATGGCCCCTATATGTGTGGGCTACTATGTTCTAGCCATAATATGGTGTGGCACTGGTGTGGCATGTGTATGTAATGCTTAGTAAATGTCAGATATGCTGCTCATTCAGCCTGTCATGTGATAACTGTAATATCTGAAGACTCTCCCTGGTGTTGACTAGTACTTCCCCAATGCATCTGTAGTGCTGCATATGTGGGTTGTAGGTGACCTCCCTGCTGAATATGATATTAAGTGTATACCCATCCTTCATGTGTGTGGGCATCACTGTTACAGACAGCAGGTAGCAATACCTCTTAGAGGGGGAACTTGCACACTCAGGCCAGCTACATAATTGTAGGAGGTACCAGAACTACAGACAGAGTGTGAGTAGAGTTGTTGTATGCATTGTACAGCACTAGTGTTGCAGGGTTTGTGTGTACATACTAGTTTAACTTGGAATGAAGTCTGTCTGCATAGCTCTCAAATGTGGGCCTATCCTCTTGATGGCCAGATGTGTGCCTATTATGTTTTGTCTGTCCACCACACGGGTCCTGTGTCAGAGATTTCACTGGCAGTGTGTGTGTTGAGTGCTATCAGTACATGGCTGCATCCATTTCTGTTTCTAATGTCATATTCCTGACTAAGGATATGTTTCTGTCTATCCTGTAACACCAGCGACTTGCTTAGTGTATGGCAACAGTTTTCCACATATGGGCCTGTGTTCCAGCCTCTGTCCTCCACCTACATACCAGGCTTTGCACATATGACATGCTGTCAGGTGTTGTTCTGTAGTGGGCTGTGAGTATGTCATACTGCCATTTCTGCCATCAGTCTACTGCTGTTGTGTCCCCCACACATACAGTGGGGTTGGGGCCATATATGTGTGGGCTTCAACTACGCAATACATGTGTGCCCTTATGCACTCCAGAGGCCAGTGTATGTAACAGGGGTATATGTCCTGTATTATTGTGTCTAGGGGGGATGCACCATAACTAACCTAGGTTGTTACAACATGTGGGGGTATCAGGGGTAAGCTGCCTTAAGGTATCTTGATGTACGTTACCATACAATCCTCCTTGGGTAAATGCAGGTCTACTGCCTTCTGCCGTACAGACTGTTCTGTTTGTCAGTGTGCTTGTGTTGGTGTCAGTTATGCCTTGTTATGTAACATTTACATCCCATTGTGTCAACTGAGGTCTTTAACCCCTAGGGATTGCGTACAGAGTGTAGATAGAGACTGATGAACTGTACTTCTGCATTGCTTACTGTTGATTGCTTGGTATCCTGTGGCCCAGTCTGTCTTTACTATTGTACTACCTGAAGGCCTCGGCCTAGAGAGCAACATTTGTAAACCTTTCCAGACTACGGTATTAGTATAATTGTTTCACAGTTGCATTACTCTCTTTATATGGCTGTCAGTGTTCAAACAGCTATATGACATGGCATATACAACTGTAATAGTACACAAATTAAGCTTTCCCATGTATGCAAACCTGTGTTTGGTGTTATATCCTTTGGCCTTCTGTGGGTATATGTTGCAGGCAACGATTATCATTTGTATGGGTGGCTCATACAGTGTCCAGTTGGTAGGTGGTAACTGTAGGCACAGTGGCTGTTCCATATTGTGTGCACCTTCTACATATGTATCTTACTATACATATCTCTGCGTGTGTATGTGTAGTTACATATATATCTATATATATGTGTGTGTGTGTATATATATATATATATATATATATATATATATATATATATATATATATATATATATATATATATATTTATATATGTATCTGCATATATGTGTCTGTATATATGTACCCTAGGGGTGTTAATTGCTTCCACATTGTACATTCCCTATGGGAGTCAGACTGTACTGCATGATATGTTACTGATACCAGCCTGACATCATACAGGTGGGATGGAGTACTGTTAACATCTTGTGCCCATGTCGTGTCAGGTCCTGGTTATAGGATTTGCAACAGTTGGTAGTGTATTGCAGGGCAGATGTGTTTGGCTGTGGGGAGGATACCTATTCGTACAAAACGTATGTTGTTTGGGGCCTCTCAACCCCATTAACGGTGCATGTGGACATATATATTTTTGTTATGTTTTCATTTTTATCTACAGACGTATGTCCATATATACCTATATAGATATATATATATATATATATATATATATATATATATATATAGATATATATATATATATATATATATATATATATATATATATATATATATATATATATATATATATATATATATATATAGGGCAAATGAAGTAGACCCATATACATACATACATACATACATATAGATGTAGACATATATATCTATAGATGTATGCATATGTGCATACGCACGCACACATAAATCTACATGTTGAAATACATTCCTTGTACTGTTGAATGACTGGGCTGGATGATATGTTTGTGAAAACATCAGGGTTATGTATATCTGACATGGCTTACTGGTAAATCACTTTGTCTATGGTGTGCAGCATCCTGGGTATGAGCCTTGCAGAGGCTGTTTATTTTCTTGCTGGGCAGAACAAGGGCCATTGGAAACAGAGTGATTAAGGCATTTTTAAGCAGTTGTAAGCGGGTTTGTATGAAGGTAAACACTGCTAACTTCCACTTACTGTTTCTTATACTCAGTTAGCTTCTAAATTGCTTAACTTGTGTAGGCATTGCTTATCCCCGTGCAAACAGGCTTAAAATTGCTTACTGCTGCTTAAAAGTGCTTACTCCCGCTTACCCCCACTCTAATTTCTTTAAAAAAAAAAAAGAGTTGATAGGAAAGTGGTGAAAAAGGGACACAGAGGGAAAGACAGTAGGGAAAATAGCTAGGGATGTGCAGGAAGAGTGTAGGGAAGGTCCATAGCTGCCCATTTCTTCTACAGCAACAGCTGTGCATATACACTGAGTTTGGAGGTAGATTTGGACACTCAAACCCTTGAGAGAGGGGTGAGGACAACAATAATATGTTGTGATGCCAATTAGACCACATTACATGTGTCCAGTGGACCCGTGTGCGAAATGGACAGCTATGTATGGGGTGAGATTTTTTGGGGGGAACAAATTGCCCTTTTTTTTCAGGTGAGAGTGGGATGTTGGGGTGAGATAGTAGGTATATTTGGGGAGGTAGGTTGGGTAGGTTAACAGACAAGACAAACAAGATGCATACAGGGGCAGTATATGACACATGTGGGGGGGTAAACACCTTGATGGGAAGGGGTGTTGGGAAATCGCAAGCCCATGAGCCCCCTAGTGGAAAGAGTGGGACTGAGATCCCCACCCATGGGCAGTCATCACTGTACCTTCACAGCCCAAAGGTGGCTGTGCTGGGGGCTGAGTTGCAGAGCCTGGTCAACCCTCTAGTTGTGAAACACATGGCCCTTGAGCTGGAGTAGCAGATCTTTGACCTCCCTGCGGAGCTTGCTATGCACCACGGCCCGGACCTGGCAACGGGCGACAGGTTCCTGTCCGTGCCCGCTCCCAGGGGGGACAAGCTCCATCTCCTGAGGTGGTTCTACCCTAAGGTGGTGCAGGACCAACAGACGAGGAGATCCCGGGTCGGGCCCCAGACATGCTGGTGCCCGGTGCCATGGACAGCTGAGGTGGGACAAGTGGGTCCACTGGGACTGGCCTTCCCAAACGTGCTATAGTGTTTAGATTTTATCATCATATGTGGGTTAGTAATAGTCAACACATTCCAGGGTTAGGTATAACAGCATGTATAGATATTCCCATTAACCTAGACACCAGATACGGAACAGTTGCATAGCAAACGGAACACATGCATATATGGGACCACAGTGGTAATAACAACAGCATGCAGGTACATTGATGGCACCATGCCACCAATGTTGGAATAATTCAATGTAGCACATGCATGGAAACAAATTTAAATATATATCAACCAATAGGACATAATCAAAAGAGTGGAGTCATTACACACCGGTTGAGGTGGGTTTGTAGTTTATTGTTGGAGATATGGTGGGGGGAGAGAAAATGTTAATTAACAACTAGTATATTCCTGTAGTCCACATTACTTTCCTAGTCAGTGTTGTTATCCGTACCTTACATGTATTACTGCACTACCCTATAGCCTTAGTTTGGACAGTGATATGGCTGTCATCATCATTATACATGAACTGGTTTTGCCTGCAGTATACACCTCTTACCTGATATACCTGTGGAGGGAATGTTTGTTATCATTAACTAACCGTTTCTACACATACTCCCAAATTCTGGGTTGATGTTGTGCACATAGCTATCCAACTCTTTCTGCACAGACTTTGGCCATTTCTTGACCACATGCAGGTGTACCGGGACATATCTAGACTATTGCCCTCTTCAACCTTTAGTGACTTACCACTCACATATACATGCTTTCCTATACAGTTATATTATGTAGCACAGTGTGAGTGACAGTGGTCAGTGATACTTTATTATTCAGAGCAACTGCAACACTCACAATTCCTAACAACACCAGAGTAAACAGTACCAGTACAGGGGATCAAGGTTTTTATTTCTCGGCACAGTGTTCGTATCTGACGTACCTGTGGGAGCAGTGTTTGTTAGCACTACCTGAATGTTGTCACACAAAGTTCCAGATTACACATTAGTATTATGCACATACATCTCACTCTGTTACTGTACACACTCTGGTCACAGCGTGATAACATTGGGGTGTAGATAGGACATAGTTGGCTTATTACTCTCATAACAGTTTCGGGAGTTGCTAGAGTGACAGGTTTGTTCTCATAGATGTGTGACAATCAGTTGTATTCCCTGTTTGCTGCCTAATCATCTTGGATCATCCCACAGGCTTTCCAGGGGGACAGGGTGACAGGTAGTAGATATGGACTCATATACTGGACATTATGGTCTTATCTGTACAATTGTGGGGTATGATTCTGTATGCAGGCTACTTCCACTCCCAGTATTCAGACCATGGATGTGTCTGCTACAAATTAAACACTGTCTATCAGAGTTGTGTGTGCTATATAGATATTGCTGTATATCTCCTGTCTGCTTTCTGTCTTATAATTCCCCTGTGGTTTTGCATTCTGACCTTGTATTACAACAGTCTTATGCAGGATTTCCAAGACAGTTATATTTTGTAGGGAAGTTTGGGCGACAGTGATGAGTAATACCTTATTATTGAGAGCAACTGCATCGGTCACAATGCCATACAATACCAAAGTAAACAGTACCAGTGCAGGGTATCATTCTTGTATTTCTGGGCACAGTGTTGGCACGCACAGTACCAGTTTCCACATTACTATTATGACATGCATCTCACTCTGTTACTGTAGACACTCTGACCACAGCTTGGCAACATGAGGGTGTAAATGGGACATATGTGGCTTCTTACTCTCATAAGCGTCAGGGAGTTGCTAGTGTGCCAGCTTTGTTCTCATAGATGTGTGTCAATTAGTTGTATTTCCTATTTCAGTGAGACCCTTTTGGAGGATGTCTGTGTCAGACGGAGAGTCAATTATAGCCCCTAGTTTGCAGTCATCTGCGAACTTGGTCAGCCATAGTCCTCCTGTGCTTGCCTGTACCTCTGAGAAGTATATGTCGAACAGGAGGAGTCCTAGTACTGAGCCCTGGGGAACACCACTTGTAACCGGTTTAGATCAGACCTAGCTCTCGCAACTTTTACCATGTGGGTTCTGTCCATTACCCAGTTGGCAACCCATCTTATGACATAGGGGTTTATGTTCAGGCTGGTGAGCTTGTCTATAATACCTGAGTAGGGAATGGTGTCGAAGGCCTTTGTGAGGTCTAGGTAGGCTGTGTGGACCACCTTTCCCTCATCTATAGCCTTGGTAACTGTCTCAAAGAAGTCCACCAGGTTTAGGAGGCATGATCTGCCCTTAACAAAGCTGAACTGGGTAAGGTCCAGTGTTCGGAGGATCCCAATGTCTCTGTTAATGAGATCAATGATGATGTGCTCCACAGCTTTGCAGACCAAGCTAGTAAAGCTTATAGGGCAATAGTTCCCATGGTCCGTTGTGGCTTGACCTTTGTGGAGTGGAATAACCATTGCTGTGCGCCACTCTGTGGGCATGTAGCCTGTGGAGAGGCTGAGTTTAAACAGTGTGTTTAGGTGAGGGGTTAGTTCATCTTTGAGCTCGTGTAGGATGCAGCTTGGGACACTGTCCGGTCCCATTGATGCTGGTGTTTTTGGCTTTGGAAAGGGCTGTTTTAACCTGAGTGTCTGTGATTTCAGGGGCATTACATTCTTCTGGTATAGTTATGGGCCCTTTTGGGGGTGAGAGGGGGGTGAAGTTTGCACTGAATCTGTCTGCCAGGATGTTGGCTATATCGGTCGGTTCAGTGTATTTTGTGCCATTCTGCACTAACTCTGAGCAGATTTGAGAATTACCACTTAGATTCTTGACATAGCTAAAGAATACCTTGTGGCTATCTTTGGAGTCCATGGCAATTTTTATTTCAAAGCTAGCCTTGGATGATTTTATGAGGGAATGTAGATTCTTGCTGATACTAATCAGGGATGTCTTCCCTTCTTGGGATTTTACTCTTTTCTGTACTAGTTTCCTCCTTCTATTGTATAGCTTGTTTATGGTAGGGGTCCACCAGACTGGTTTCCTTTTCTTGAAGGAGTGAGTCTTGATTTTATTTGGGATAGCACAATCCATGCATTCTTGTAGGTGCCCGTAGAGTGCATTAGTAAAGGATTTTTCAGCTTGGACAGAGTTATCCTTTAGCATGGGGGCTTTGAAACGTCCCACCTCAGTCTTAAGTAACGTGAAGTTTGCTTTTGAAATGTTTTTCACGGTGGTTTCTTTGACTGGGGGTGATGGCGGAATGTGAATATCCAGAGTGATTAGTTTATGGTCAGATCTAACCAGTGAAGGGTTGACCTCCGGTGTGGAACACTGGTAGCCCATATTGGTGATGACCAGGTCCAATATGTTGTCACCTCTGGTGGGGGTGTTGACCAGTTGATCCAGAGTGTTTGAGTTTATAAATTCTAGGAAATGTTGGGCAAGGGAGTTCGTACATGAGTAGTTCTCCCAATTAATGTTTGGGTAATTGAAATCACCCAATATCAGGGTGTTTAGTAGGACCTTTATGTTTCCCAGTGTTTCCAGGAATGCAGAATGGGGGTCCTGAGACATGGTGGGTAATCTGTAGCAAGCTATAATTTGAATAGCAGTTTTTCCCATTGCTAGTTGCACATGAATGATCTCTGAAGCATCGTGCTGCACCACTAACCTGGAGGTGTGGGTATCCTTGATGAATATAGATACTCCCTCACCTTTGTATTTCAGTCTGGGTTTTGTGGCTGAAATGTATGGTATGAATTGTAGCCTGGTACTGCTGGAGCCTTAAACCAGGTTTCTGTTACTGCACATATATCGATTTTCTCCATACTGAGGAGTGCCTCGAGTGTGTGCATTTTGAGGTTTAGACTTCTGGCATTGAGTAGCATTACCCTCAGTTTTTTGTTACTTGTGCTATTTATGGTGGTTGGTTTGTCTTTTGAGCCTTGCCTAAAAAGGCACTATGGGGGTGGCAAGAGCCTTGGCCAGTATTCAAAAGCCTAAGGGTGACAGGTGCAAGCCATCTCTAGCGAAGCAGCTTGGCTTGTCGAGCATGTCATCCCTGGCTGACAGACACTGGATCCCCTTTGAATGACACCAGAAGCTTAGCCAATTGTTGAAATTGATAATTTTTTCTCTATACCGTGGTATCATTCTTGGTGAGGGCAGGATGCCACTCAGGGCCAGGGTCATACTGGCCTGGGCTATGTGATCAGAGAGTTCCTCCATGTCTCTTTTCATGTAGTCCAGGGAGGTACGGCTCAGGTCATTCACACCAACATGGACAATGACAGAGTCATATTTGTACTTGTTCTGGAGTGACCTGAGTGCTTGCATTATGTGGCGGATCCTGGCACCCGATAGGCAGCTAACAGTAACCTCCTACTCATTCAGCCTAGTGAGTGGGACGTTAGTGTGCCTGACTATAGAGTCACCTATTTCTAATGTGTCGGGTATGTTATTTTGCCTTAAGGACTGTGATTGCGTGGCACACTAGTTTTGTGAAGTATGTGGTTCATGGTTTGTGTTGGGGGGGGTGGAGGTTGCTTGGATGTCTGCTTTGGAGGTCTCTGTTGCTTTTGCAGATTTTTATTTAGAGCCTCCGAGTATGTTTTTGTGTATTTATGTGTGTTTTTTGCCGGTGCTGGTTTCATAGGTCTAAGTGAGACTGGTGGTGTGATGCAAGTAATTCCCTTTTCCTCTTGACTGCCTGGTACAGTCTTGGGTTGAGACAGCTTAGCCTCCAGTTTGGCTGTATAATTGCATCTCTCGCATGTATTAGTGTTTGGTGGAAGGAGGAGAGGGTTGTCTGTGTACATGAGGCAATTGTAACATTGCCTCAAAATGCCCAGATACCCAGATTCACCAGTTGGACTACAGAGTAACCTGAAACTGCCCTTTGGACATGCCTGGATAGGTACAGTGAACTGTTTTATTGATTGGCTGGTAAGGTCAAATAGAGAGCCTTATGCTTCTCTACAGTATAGGGGGGTCTAGTGCTAAGGTTTATTAATGCTTGCTATGAGTTTCGAGCAAGTGTCAGGATGAGACGTGAATGGTTTGAGTGTTTAAGTTGAAAGTTTGTCTAGTTCCAAGGGAAAAATTGAAAAGTAGACTTTCTGGAGCCAGGAATAGTTATACCCTAGCTAACCGGTGCTGCCCGGCATGCAAAACCATGCAAATGCGGGTTTTATAGCAGGGAAATGAAAGAGATAGAAATTAGACCAAAATGGCCAATAAACTACTAATATCTGGGCTGAAACCACTCCTCCAGGGGCAGATAGGCTGCTCAAAGCTCCCTCTCTCACAGTGAACAGAGAAACTTCCTTCTATCCAAGCAAGGAGTGGGGCAAACACAGAAATTTGTAACACAGCCCTGAATTCAGCACTAACCTGAAAACTGGACTATACCAGCTTAGAAAGGAAGGAAAACAAATATTTTCTTTTTGTTTTTTTTTTTCAGAAAATAAAGCAGAAATCATCAAAAAAAAACTTTAAATGCACAGAAATGGCTATCACACTTGAGTGTGTAGCCTACAACAGTTAAACAGGTAATTTAAACACAAGAACAACTTTGTCAAAGTGCAGGCAGTAAAATAAGTACAATATGCAACTGAAATGCAGTTATTGGATGCACCACATAAGTTACATGTTGAGGAGCCCTCAAAACGTATATGTGATGATGAGTGACATCTGCAATGGGGATATGGTAGCTATATGGTAGGTGTAGTACACATGCCTGTCCACATGAACAGGTGCCAGCGTCAATATAGCCACACTCTCACAGGACTGCACACACATTGACACACTTAGCAGGGCCAGGAATACAACTCATCACTAGTGAGATTGCCACAGCACATTACTGTGTAGGTATCACATGCACCACAGGGGTCATATGGAGGTTATATGGGCAAAGGGTATGTGGAGGTGTCTGACATCAGACAGCATGCTTCAGTATGCCAATGGGGGTTGTAGTGAGTGTGAATGTGGTCATACACATCATACAACACACACACAGACACAGGGTGCCAATACTGACATGCATGGGTGCATTGCTTCATGGGTGTGTAGTGGTCGACTGTGCCAAACGGCTATACAAGGCTAGGTGATGGGTATACCTTGGCATCAGGCCACATGGCAATGGTCTGCATTGTGGCTCAGGGGTATAGTGTCTGGATTTGCCCACACAGGTGGATATTGTATTCCTCATTCCGTAACCTGGGTGACTCTTGCGTGTGGCCAATGCTGTGTATTGTTTGCCATGTATGTGTTCCTTAGTCCATGACATGGATGGTGTCTGGGATGTGCACACCTCCCACATGCATGTACAGTGACATGTGGAACTGTACTTGGGGTGTCTGGCCCATGTTGTGTACACAGATTGTTATCATCAGATGTGCCAGTCCTGACCTCATGTGGCAGGAACTGTTAATAGATGGCAGGTTGACCCTGCACCTACATTGATAGCATGATACTGGTATTCCCTGGTGTCAGTACCATCTGTCTATACAGGGCATGTTTTTCAGACATGGTATGTCCTTTGTGGGTCACATTTGATAGCACCACAGGTGTTGCAGGTGTCCAGTGGGGAACATGGGGAAGGTGCACTGTCACCATGTACTTGCCTATTGGACTGATGGACAGGGTGTCATGCCCTCTGTATCCCACTGCAATCACACCATGGTTACTATCAGTGGGCAATATGCAGGGTACTACCAACATAGCAGCTGTTTGCCTAGGCAAGTGTGTGTGCGTGTATGAGACATGGGTTGAGAGTGTTCTCTGGGTAATACTAGGGTTGCTCACTTTGTTCGCCTGGCCTTGATGTCACATGTAGGGATATGGATTTGCACCCCAGCCTCTCGACTATTTCACATCTGCTATCCCTGTATGGTGGACACTGTGATATATATGAGGACCACCATATAAGAAATTTGCAAAACCTGCTCTCCATTGAGTCCAGTTACACACTCACAGCCACACCCACACAGGATACGAATTATAAACACGGACAACCACACACACAGAGTCACACACCTGTCATGTCTGGGATTAGAACTCCTACCAAATTAGTTTATTAAAACTACAGCACTATGCAGTTATAAGACATGCCACGGAGATTATTGGAGTACTCCTTCCCCAAAGGTGTATTTTCAGTGAATGACATCAGCAGGATTGCCAAAGTAGGGCATTTGGATTGTAGTGAGTGTGACTAGCCTAAAATGCATTGCTCCCTACACAGATATAGAAATGCACACAAAACATCCACAACTGTAATTTGTGTGAATAGAACCCCTTCCAGAGTTCTATATCACACTACAGCATGAAGCTGTTATATGATGCACCACAGGGATAACTGGAATAATCCTTCCCCAAAGGTGTATTTCACAGTGAATGACATCAGCAGGATTGCCAAAGTAGGGCATTTGAATTGTAGTGAATGTGACTAGTCTAAAATGCATTGCTCCCTACACAGACATAGAAACACACACAAAACATCCATAGCTGCCATGAATGGGAATAGAACCCCTACCAGAGTTCGACATCACACTACAGCATGAAGCTGTTATAGGACGCACCATGGGGATTACAGGGCTGCAGCTTTCCGAAAGGTTTCAGAGTGAATGATGTCAGCAGTCTTGCCAAAATATGGCATTTGAATTGTAGTGAGTGTGACTAGCCTAAAAAACATTGTTCTCTACACAGAGAAAGACAGACACACACACAGTTGTCATGTCAAGGATTAGAACTCCTACCTAACTATGTTATCACACTACAGCAGTACACAGTTATAGGGTGTGCCATGGAGATTTCTTGGCTATAGCTTTCCAAAAGATGTATTTCACAGTGAATGACATCAGCAGCCTTGCCATAGTAGGGCATTTGAATTGTAGTGAGTGTGATCAGCCTGCAAAGCATTGCTTTCTACACAGACAGAGACAGACACACACACACAGTTGCCATGTCTGGGATTTGGACTCCTACCTAACTAGTTGATTACACTGCAGCAGTGCACAGTTATTGGACGTGCCTTTGAGATACTGGGTTACAGCTTTTTGAAAAGGTGTATTTCACAGTGAATGACATCAGCAGCTTTACCAAAGTATGGCATTTGAATTGTACAGAGTGTGACTAGTCTAAAATGCATTGTTTTCTACACAGAGACACACACACTTACTTGCCATGTCTGGGATTAAAACTCCTAACTAACTAGTTTATCACACTACAGCAGTACGCGGTTATATAATGCGCTACAGAGATTACTGAGCTACAGTATTCCCAAAGGTGTATTTCAAAGTGGATGACATCAGCAGCCTTGCCAAAATAGGGCATTTGAATTGTAGTCAGTGTGACTAGCCTAAAAAGGCATTGCTCTCTATACAGACAGAGACACACACAGTTGCCATGTCTGGGATTAGAACTCCTACCTAACTATTCTATCACACTACAGCAGTACACAGTTATAGGATGCGCCACAGAGATTACAAGGCTACAATTTTCCCAAAGGTGTATTTCAAAGTGGATGACCACAGCAGGCTTGTCATAGTAGGGCTATAGGGAGGGCAGTTTGTGTGCATGGGCCATAACCCATTCATCTAGGGGTTGACACATCACATGCGGGCACACACAGGGTTATATTCCACAGGTACATGTATACAGCTGCTAGATGACTACTTCCTTTTACAGTCATGTTGCACAGCTAGCACTTGCACCACATAGTCTGTAATGCTGAGGGATACCGGTGGCTAATATCTACAGTGAGTGACATCTGAACCTCATGTGGTTGTAGCCATTTGGCTGTGTGCTCGGTGGGACAGGCCTCATAATGGATGGTTCCTTGTCACAGTCACTCTCTTCCACACATCTATGTACATTTACTTTTGGCTTATTATAGTGTGTTATCCTTGGATATATGTCTGTATTCCTATCCATTGTGTGTGTGCAAAGCATGAGTGGTGAATACTGAGGAGTGTCTGCACTAACATCTGCAACTGCCAGATATGTCTGGTCCACTGTTGTTTGCAGACATGGGCTTCATTTGTTTAAGTGTGTGAGCATGCCCAGTATGACCTTTCAGTATGTTGTGGTCTGACATTGCCTTTATTTCTCTAAGTGTGTGCTCATGCCCAGTATGCCCTTCTGTATTGACTGTGTGAATTGATTCCAGGTAGTTTGTACTCTAGTGCAGACCTTTGTGTTGTACACCTACAGGTAGAAAACTGTTTCTGCAAGGTATCCGTCGATCATTTGGCAATATGGGGACAAAGTGTGCAAGGGATCATGTGTACTGTAGGTGATTGTGTCTGTGCTGCTTCAGCTACGTGGTACTGCTGTTAGCAGAGATATTCAGACATGTGTATTGTTATACACTGTGATGTTTTCTGTCCTCATGTACTGTCAGGTGGACATTCCTGCTCACACTGATGTCTTGGGGGACAGGGGTGACTGCAGCTGTGTGTAGTATTGTGGCCAGATGCCTTCATATTCATGGTAGGTTATGCCATCCTGGAGGGGGAGTTGCAGACACTTGCTGCTGTATCTGTGTATCCTGTTCAGCACCTTGGTCAGTGCTGGCAGAGGATCCCATACTTGTATATCCATCAACATGACAGTATGGTCTTATATTGCTATGACAATACCTCACAGCTGTACAGATTCACACAGGTTACCCAGAGGCATTGGTCATGAGTCAGGACATTACCCCTATTGTGGTGTATGGGCAGGTATGTAGCCACCCATTTATGTGTTTACAGCCAAGGATAGTGCGTGCACACAGCTTTGTGTTGGACCTTGCACATTCCATGCTGCCCATGCTCCCACCCTCCCCCCCTTTTTTCAATCCACTTCCTTACATTATGCATACATTCTCTAATAATTTCCCTAAGGATATCACCCAACACAGCCGTGTGTTGGTGTTGGTCCACAGTTCATGCAGTGGGACATGGTGGACATGTTAATGTGGTTTTCCACATGGCTTTGTATATGGCTTATGCGGAGTGTGTTGTGTTGTTATTTGGGTGTCCATGACATAACATGCATTGGCAGTACATGTGAGACACAGGCCCTTGGAAGAGGCCTGTGGGCCATTAGGTGTTGATGAGGGCCAGCTGTGGAAGGCCATTGTATTCTATCAGTCCTACAATCTCAGACCGCCATACATTATGTTCCCTTGGGGTGACAGGGTAGGTATGCTAGGTGTTCATGTCAATACCTTCTATCAATCTTGATCAGGTGGTGTGGATGCTGGCAGGGTGCTACCTACAGCTGGCAACACACCTGCATGGGACACCTGCACTGCATGCTGCATTCTTTCGCTATTGCCATGTACAGGTGGGGGTCATATTGTACCCATTTCCCACAGCATGGGTACAACCAGGGAGGTACCTGTGGGTGGTGTTTGCGTGAGCTGGGTGCATTTGTGCTATATACACTACTTGCATCTGGCACACAGATATGCATTGGGCATTCCAGTTATGCTGGCATGTGCAGGTACATCAGCTGTTTCCCAATACATCAGTCCTACCTCCTTTCTGATCTTTGAGTGTTTGGGCAGACAACACTGGTATCCCCTACTACAGGACCAGATGATGTGATGCATACCTGTATGTATAATTCCAAGGGTGTGTCCATTTCATAGTGACACACTATATACTGTATGTCTGAGGTACTTTCCCTGTGTACTGCTTGTATATCTAGCCCAACAGCCATGTCATGTCAGTCTTTCAGATGGTGACACATATTACTACCATATATTTACAATGGCTTACTGTTAGCATATGTTATACTGGTGGGTATTGTCTTTGGCATTGCAGCTGTGAGGACTTGTGCCTGTCATCAGCAGTAGTGGGCAATGGCCACTAGATCTTACCTCAGTATACATACATACTGACCACTCTCACACAATATAAAACACCCACCAACCTAACACACGCATACCTAAATATTGCGCAGATGCTACAACCTATCCTGCTACCTTGGCCACCTCTGTGCATCTGTGCTCCACTGGTATTATACCTACACATACATGTTACTGCATTTCTACATAGGGTTGTGGGGGGCCCACCTGACTATTATGTGTGTACAGCAGATTGGGCGGGGGCACACCAGACCGTTACTACATTTCTAAATAGGTTTGTGGGGGCACACCTGACTGTTACTACATTTCTAAGTAGGGTTGGGGGGGGAGCACACCTGACTGTTTCTACATTCCTACACAGGATTGTGGGAGGGGGCACACCTGACTCTTACTGCATTTCTACACTGGGCTAGGGAAGGGGCACACCTGATTGTTCCTACATTTCTATATAGGATGGTGGGGGGAAAGACCTGACTGTTTCTACATTTCTACACAGGATTGGGGGGGCAGGCACACTTGACTATTAGTACATTTCTTCACAGGATTGGAGGGGCACACCTGGCTGTTTCTACATTTCTACACAGGATTGGGGGGCACACCTGACTGTCACTATATTTCTACACAAGATTGTGGGGGGCACACCCGACTGTTTTTCTACTTCTATGTAGGATGGGAGGGGGCACACCTGACACTTGTACACATTTGCGATGACTGTACTGGTATGTCAGGTACTCCTTTTCATTCTGTTTTCTAACCTATCATGCTGACTAGAGGCATATCAGTGTACTACAGGTCTTAGCTTTGATTGACATACATATTAGTTTCTGACTTCCTACCCTTATGAACTAACATCCCACTGCCTGACCTGCTGTAGTCTGTCTGTGTAGGCCTGGGAGGATTACCCATAGGTATCATTCAGAGGCCATAGCACAGCCTTTGTTTGTGTTTGTCTATACCTGTCCTGCTGGCTGAGACTTTTGTTGGGTATGTGAACCTCCCTGACTTGCATGTGTGAGTCATATGGACACACAAGTGGCCCAGCACATTTTCTGCAGTGGGTTTTGTCGCCCTGTGTAGTATTGACTACTATGGTGACACCAGTATTTGTTACAGATCTCATGGTGCCACTATAGGTGTCTACTGTCTGCTGGAATACCATTCAGCCACCCAATTCCCTTGCATACTCACTTACCATAGATACAGGTAACAACACATTCTACTCCATTCAGCAATTGGTAGGTTGTCCCAGTATTGAGGATGGTGCTGCAGGGCTGCCTATGTCGGATGCACATAGTACACTCCCTACACATGGTTGAGCACAGGTAGTGTCATGTTTGGCATCCCTTTTAATGTAGGTGAGAGTCGAAGAAAGGTGTTATTCCCTGGGTTCCTCCTGTGTCAGTGTATGTGCTATGCGTTGCCTCTTTGCCAAGGCCAGGGCATACTGGGTACGCCTCCTTCTGCCTACTGAGGCAGGTTCAGGTTGTTCCTCCTCTGAGTCACTCTGTGCCTATGCAGGCCTTGGCAATGGTGGGGGGCTGTGTGGGCCTGCCCCATGCTGTTCCTGCTGCAGCTGATTCCGCAGGATCATATTGTGTAGCATGGCACATATGATGACAGTTTGGGTACATGTATCTGGTGATTAAGGCTCCACCGGATGTGTCCAGGCACTGGAACCATGACTTGAGCATCCCAAACACATGCTCTATTATAATTCTGGTCTGTGCGTGCGCCCCATTATGGAGTTCTTGTTCAAGTGTGTGTGCATTTCTGATGGGTGTCATCAGCCATGGCTCCAGTGCATATCCAGCATCCCCCACTAGGTGACTGTAAGGGATGTCCCCATTGGTAAATCCCTGGTACAGCTGCATGAGATGCTAGATTTGGGAATCGGGATAGCTTCCAGGGCAGCCAGCACACACATTCATTATTATGCCCTGGGCATTGCACACAACCTCGCAGTTGATGGAGGGGAAGCTCTTGCGGTTGATGTAGACCCTACCCCACTCACTGGGTGGTGCTTTGATGCATATGTGCGTGCAGTCTATAGCACCCACTACCTCAGGGTATTCTGCTATTTGGTGTAACAGTTGCATATTGCTGGGCAACGCCTCACGAGTGTTGGGGAAATATGTGTGCTCACTGGCATGTGCTGACATGGCATCCAGGAACTGGTGGAGTATCCTGGATGCTGATGCCTGTGAAATCCCCATCATATCCCCAGGTGGCTTTTGGATGGTACCTGTAGCTAGTATTCTTAGGCCTACACATACCTTGGTATCCACTGGGATGGGTTCCAGTCTGTTAGTTCTGTGTATCAGGCGTGGCCTGCCCAGCTCAACAATTTGCTGTAAAAGGTCCCTGTCCACCCTATAGTGCTCCACTATCTCCAGCTCATGTAGCCCCTGGTAGGTTACCCTGGGTCTGTACACTCTTCTCAATCTCCTCACTGTGGGTTGGTTGACAGCATTCACATCCTCACCACCCTCAGCCTTTTCCACAAGTTGTTGTATGATAGCTATTGCAGCCCCTATAATTTTGTTGTTCTGTTTGTTAAAACTTCCCCGCTTGTATGCACTGGTGGTGTAGAGCATGGGAAAAACCAGAGGGGAAGGTGTTTGCATAGTTTATAGTAATGTTCTGGGCTGGGCTGGTCTGCTGCCTGTGTAATTGGCTGATTCTGATATATTTCACCTGCCTGCTATGCTAGTTCTCCTAGATTACCTTTCTACTGCTGTTTTCCCTTCCCATTGCCTTCCTGTTTAAGCCTGGGGGCGCGCCACACAAACACAGTGCTCAAATGTGCACACAGCTGCTATTTCCTGGTTTACTTTTCTATTTTATCTTTAAAACCCAGTGCGTGGCACACACACCCACTTAGGGAATGTAAAGAGTGTTAGGCAGCCTCAGACATACCGCCTTGCCTAGCTGTGCTAAGCTAGGAGCAAACCTAAGCAACAGGGCTCCAATCGGCTTACAGTATGCCTGACACACATCCCTATGATGTCAGCTAACTCCTAGGCTTGCACCAAGCTATTCCTGCTCTTACACTGTTGGGTGCTGACTAGCATGCAGAGGACATCTGGGATTCACTATCATTCCCCTCATTTGCATAGAATTGCCCGCTAATGCATAGTTACGTCTCACACTGAGCCACCCCCATAGCAACCACTATTCACTGGCCATGTTGTCTTCTGCCTGCCATTGACTATAATGGCATAATAGTGATTTTAGTTAGAATGCTTATTTTAGGTTTATTTTCTTATCCCCCACCGATCCCGTTTGCGCGCCGCTGCCCTACGCTTAAACAGCCAAGATCAGCTAAAAAAAATAAATGTTGATTTTTTTTTCAACTGTTTTCCATGCCAATGGCCTTATACTTGGCCATTGGCATGCTTTCTAAATGATATGTACCCTTTATTTGGAGCTGTCATGGCTCCATTTTGGAATTTGCAGAAATGTACTCCATTACTGGCGGAGTACATTTCTGCAGATTACACTAGTCCTGCACAGCCAGTTTTCAGCTTCCTGGATCGCAAATTCACCTCATTTGCATGGATTTCTCCTGGAAATGGGGTAATTTGCATACAGGGGCTGGGTCCGTGCAGGACAAGTGCATGAGCACTCGTGCACGCCCCTACAGGTTATTGCTGGATCGCACAGCAGACATATTGCCTGCTGGAGCTCCTGCACTAATCCTGCACACCATGCAAGGCTTGCAGAATCTGAGAGACTTTGTGTAACATAATGAAATAGACATCATGGGACATCTGAGTTTTGAATATGTGTTTTTAATTTGCCATGCAATTGTTAGTGCAGGGACAGAGAAAATTTTAATAAGGAACTATATTCTGCTGAGCAACATGCCCAAGTCCTACTGAATGCAAGCATATCATAGACAACAAATTTCAACATGTCCAGGTACTTCCATACACTTGCAGCTATACAACAAATGATTCCAACATGTCCAGATACCCTCACACAAACCTCATAGTTAAACAATCACAATGTATTCAGATTAATTCACACTTATGCACTTTATAGGCAAACAGTACCTCCCAGCATAACCTTCCTCAAGAACCCCCCCAAAAATATATATATATATATTTTTACAGACCACAGCTTATTTATCCTTGGCTATCAGATCTGAGAAGCACTTTCCATATCTCTTTAATAAATCCTTTACAATATTCAGAAAGGAACTTAAATTTTTCTCTTCAAAGATGCAACCTACTGTTGCTACAAAATGGATTCAGTTACCTGGCTTGAGCCACAGTTTAATTATGTCTTCATACTCTCACTACTGTTACTCTCACTACTGTTACTCGGGTACTTGTAATGCACACACTGATGTCCAATTCTATAACCCGCCATACACTAATTTCTCCCTCACTCTTATTGCTCTTCAAACCAAAGGGCAAAAAGGTCATATAGGCAAACTGTTTAGTAAAAATTGCAAGAAAAACCCAGGCAAGCTAGAGTTTTCACTGTGTAATACCTTTAATTCCCTGTAGAGGATGTCCATGGGTTATATGCAGATAAGCCCTTGGGGACATACAGTATCCTCTGAATACCCACTTTATACAGTTTCAGGGCGATTTTTACATTAGAACTGGCATTTACAGAATCTGAGAACTGGTCCCAAAATACCACTACAATTGCCTTACTAAGTAGGAGTCACAGTCATACTTGATGCCATAAAAAATTCAGTGAGATCAGGACTGGAGCCATATCAACAGCATGCAGCATATCTTAAAGGCTGACATGGGAGGACATCTGAATTAGTTCAGGGAGGAGTAGTAATATCCAAAGAACATGGGAACAGGTGGCAGAACCATGAAAATCACCTGCCATTAAGACACAGACCTGGTACAGCAGAATCATACAATGAGTTAGGAGCTACACACGAGTGGTATAAGCCATGCCTTTATGGCTGACAGACAAATGTAGCACCCTACACAGTGTGTATGGATATATACAGGTTGTAGCATAAGCACCTTGTGAAGGAAACTCAGTGATACTTTATATTTTAATACAAAAAAATAGGATAAAAGCACAAATGGACAAACTAGTCAAAATGACCCACCCATGCAACTGTTTTCTGATGCCCCAATGGCAATTGCAACATCTTCAACATACACATTTGTTACGGTGTATGGAACATCATCCAAGAAGGTCTGAAGTATCACCTAGGAAGTCCAATATTAGAATCCTGAATAATGGGTTTACTTGGTATTATCAATACTGGACACACCAAAGCCTGACTTACCCATCACAGCCTACTGCCACTGAAAACAACCATGATAGTAGCAAGTAAAGAAGCATAACAGTGTTTTTGCAGGGTGGCCACCTCATTGTGGGAGCTCTGTCCACACTCCCTTGACACCTAAATATACTGCCTCAGACAGAAATGAATCTGCCAGCTAATAATAATAATAATACTACATTGGCCTGCAGTGTGACAGTATAATTATCTGTGACAGCCTGTGTATGGTGGATATATAACCTTTGTAATTTATAATAGACATCACCATGTGAGAACTGCTCTACATTACAAATGTAAAACCATTGCATAGAGGATGACAGCTTAGATATGATTACACTATATGTGCAAATGTATTCCAAATGGTTCTTTACCTGAACAAATGTAAGCATAAACGTGCTTTGTGAAATTATTCAGGGCAGAGGTTATACATTCTATGTAGGAGTCAGTCGTATGCATTCACTAAGTATATGTGTTGTAAACAAAAGTAGGCACAGAAACCAAGGATTACTTTTTTTAATTTTCACTAAGGCTTTCTAACAAAGGCAGTGGTTATTTAATAGCATACTGTCAACATTAAAAGGTATGATCTGGACCAAGGTACCTTAAGAGCACTTATCCATTTTCTAAAGTTGTTATTTATGAGCTATGTTAAAGGAATGTTCGATTTAGTCAGCAAGAAATCAGAAAGTGCATATTTGAGAAACTCTTTCAGACAGCAAAGGAGAGGTTTTGTGAAGATTACCAGTTCCAGATGCTTAGTTGCAAATATATATTTACAGAAGCAAGGTTATATGATGTGAAACTAAATACTGAAAGACTGAATACCATATGACTAAAATGAAATGACTGTAAAACATTTTAGTACAGTTTTACAAAATGGCATATATATGCTGACCCCCTTTATACTAGCAATGTATTCATTGCTGCGCAAAGCCATATAATTCTCACTTAACCTAAAAGGTGTAAAGGCTTCAAAGTGAAAATATGAAATAACAAAGGAAGGGGTAGAAATTGCATGTTGAAAAGATTGCCAGTCATTTGTCTGCAATCAACTGACATTTGATAATTTGGCATTCATTTGTGCATTGTTGAACCATGTAACAATGTTCTTCAGTAAGTAAAATAAGCCTGAGATATCCTTGAAAGTATTTAATACAGCATGTTAGAATCCCAATGATTTCTTGACTAATTCCCTCATAAGACAATAGAAGGCTTATTTCTATACTAGATAATCTAGCATTCAAAACCCAGGATAATAAGACCGTGACATGTAAAACGACTTTACAGTCTTTTTAAAGTGGCATAGTCATTGTTCTGTCATTCAGTTCTGACATGTATTCTACAACTGCTGGCTATGGCTGATGAAAATGTATGCCAGCTAAAGCAGCTTTGCTGAGATGGTAAGCTTGGCATTTTTTCAGTGCTCCACATGATATAAGACCATCTAATTTAATCCATATGCTGTGAAGCTGAAGTGAAAATGATTATGATGAACTCTTGAAACAGTATTGGGTGCTGATAAGAAGTGACTCTGATATTCTTTTGCTGCAGAAAGACCTATCCTGGGATTTACAAACATTACTTCCAGCAGTAAACCCTCTTTTCTGACTCAGAGACAGCCCTTTACCTCAAAGAGGTGCAGCACCATACAGACAGCCACTATGGGCTGTCTCTGGACTAATGCAAATGTAAATGAGGCATTTGGGGAGCTGCATATGAAAATTAGCCATATGTTGGTTCCCTGGAAA
>NC_056743.1:1545180834-1545220834 GCF_019279795.1 Protopterus annectens | reverse complement strand
CAAATCCTATGCATAGCTTTGATTAAGCTAATCCAGGTGCTACAGGAGCTCTCAGCATCTTTGCAGTGCATGTACCGTTCCTAATAGTGCCAAATGATGGGTCACTTAAAGACACCAACACTACAGTTAGGGAAGGGTCTTTGGTAAAGTAATGTAGAGGGCTAGAGTTAAATTACCACACAAAGAATGCACCGCACATAGGATGCCTTTAACCCCAACCCTACACATTGCTTCCAAGTTCCAACCCTCCCAGTGCCCCTGCCCACACATACCTCTTGCCTTAAGGCACACACTCTCCCTTCCCCTAATCCTAATTTTAGCACAAACCCAAACACTTTGATACATCTTCCTGATTGCATTAAATTACATTCCTTGTATAATGCAACACACTTGTTAGAGCGTTTTAAATTTATTGTTTTTAATATTTTTCCAGTAAGCAATGAAACAAAATGCATGAACCAATAATGACAAAACTGCCCATTTCAGAAAATTTCCATCATAAAAGTCTACTCAAACTTCTAAAATCCACCAGTATGAGTAAAAATGTACAGTCGCTGCAGAAGTAAAATTCATCTATATAATTCCACATCATTAAAGAGATCTGTAACTAATGAAGCGGTTGCTGCTAGCAAACATCTTACTATTTCATTGTTTCATCTACAAATAAGGTGCCTGTTGCCTTGAGGAATAAATTGCCTATGTTACATTAAAAAAATGATAAGCTAGTAATATTGCAATAGGGAATGGATGGCAAATAGGTAACAGGTTCATAGTTACTAGGTATCTCATCCAAAGAGGACATTCTCAGGACTGCAGCATTCACCCCCTTTAAAAGTACAGGATAGTATAGTATCAACAATTATCGGAGTAGAACTCACAGCCTTCTGCATCAAGAGCAAGTGTACGACTGGTTGTGCTACTAATAACAACACATGCACATGTGGCATAAGCTGTACTAAACTTTTCTCCCCCGAAGAACTATGCAGCACAAGAAATCTGGAAAAGGCAAAATTTATTGGGGGAGGGGTCAAAAGCCCAAAACCAGGGAGACATTTTAAACATTGCTTGTAAAATCTTAGAAAAGTTGCTAGAATAAAATGTTTTGTGCTATCATGTGTTTCCTGAAAGATAACCATTTAAGTTTCAGTCTTCCTATCATTATTTAGTGAATTCAGTTCTCACTGATTTGCCCAAAAACCACAAATTTTAAGAGGAACAGACCAAAAGTATGAGCCAGACATAACAGACATTCTGTAAAACCACTTGAACCACAAGTGGTGGTATGGGTAGAGAATATAGGCTCTTGCTCTTTGTACCTAAGTTACAGGGTTTAAGTCTGGGTAACTTTTAACTAGTGGTTATAACCTAACTGGTGCAGTTGCACATGCATGCACTCCTGCTAAATAAATGCAAGGTACATGTTTTTCCTTCCTGCAGCTGAGCTGGAATGTCGCTGTTCAACAGCTGCAGCTGTTAGCATGCACAGTTAAGTTCAATCTGGAGATTTTGGGAAGAAGAAGTTAAGCAATCAAGCACAGTTTCAGAGCCTGGGAAAAATAAACACAATAAGTGAAATAAAATAATCATGTAAATTGTTCTGTTTGCCCTGAAGCACAGTTTCAGTTTCTTCTGCCTGCAGCTGTTAACACACACAGTTAAGAAACTGATGTTAAGTAAAGTAATCACTAACTTGCCCTGCAGCTGTTAAATAAAAGAAGTTACTTTTTTTTTCCTGGAGCCAAACCCGGTAAGAAAGATGTGCTTGTCAGGTCTGCAGAAGCGGATGTCATTGCACACTCCCTACACGTGTAAAAAATAAAAATAAAAAAAAAAAACAACCAGGAAATTCGGAAATTAAAGGGGCCAAGTGGGAATTTGGGGCACCCCAATATTTTGCCCTCAAAACCGGTATTTAATGAGCAATTTGGTATGGTTGAGAGGTATGCCAGTGCCAAGGCAAAGGATGGCCTGCAAAAAATTAAATAGAAAAATAACATCTATGAGCCTCTCTCACTATCAGTCTATGAAACTCTTATGGCACCCACTGCTAGATTCTCATGTACTAATTTTCTTTTATAAAGCATAGATAGATATATAGATATAGATATAAAGATATGTGTATGCATGAGTATATAATGACCCACACCCCCCATTTAAAAGTGTCATGTAAGTACAATAGTATACCGATTTGCAAGATAGTCTGAAAAGAGTAAGGTCCATTGTAAGGAAACATATGGAATGAACCCAGGCTATGCAACAAGGGCTATATAACAGAAATGTGAGGTTTGATAACCTCTGCAGAAAATAAATTATTGGATAAGTGGTTGGGATTATTTGAAACTATAGAAAAAAATTTAATGATCTAGACTATACTTTAAAAACATTAGTAAGAGAAAATCAGAACAATAGAAATGTTTAACTTAAAACTTTACAGTATATAACCACAATCACAGAGACAAGTTGTGCAAGGTGAGGTACAGTTGTTGTTTAAGACAGGGATGGGAGAAGAGTAAATTGTATAGTCCATATTATTCGACCCAAAGCCCGATGGAACAATCAGGTTTTGTAATGATTTCTGGAAGTTGAACAACATTTGAAAATGTAATACCTATTCAATGCACAGGGTTGCATGGATTTAGTAAAATGCCAAAAAAGCCAAGATTCTTGATAATATTAAATATGAAAGAATGATACTGTTAGATCCTTCCAGTGGCTGTAACAACAGAAAAAAATAACTTTTTCAACAATTGAAGACTTATTTTGGTATCTTGTCCTTCCCTTTGGTGTACATGGTTCCCCTGCAAACATTTAAAGACTTTTGAATGGAAACCCAAGACAACTTTGAGTATGCTGGCACTTCTCTCATTTAGCTAAGGACTAGGTTGTACTACACTCTTAAAGGTTCCCTGTTGAAATGTTGGCATTTGGAATGTCGAGTGCCCTGACAGATCAAAAAAAGGTTAAAACTCAGAAAAGAGTAAATCTCAAAGATTGGTCTACTCCTTTAAACCTCTTTTTTGCAACAAGAAAGCCCCCTGCACCCCCTAAACTTATATATACCAACTTTGAATTCACCATTCTTCAGAGAAAACAAATAGCCCAATAATGGCCATCTTGAATTTAGTATATGCAAGTCCGTTTATTTGACAATTCAGTCCCTGTGTTTCAGGACTTGCTCTAGTGGGACACAATATTTCAAATGGTTACTCTAAATATAAAAAAGGCTGAGATAACTGCCTATGCATCCAACAAGTGACATATTTTGAATATGTTATATTGAAAGAAAGGTTACTAGACTCCAGAAGTTAAAAAAAAGAAAAAAAAATCATGAAACTGTTAAAACTATCCCATTTGCTTGACTAAGACTGAAATAAGGGAGTTCTTCTAGTTATCTGAGTAATACTGAGAATGTGCACCTTACATTGTCTTAACATCTTGCCCTCTTATAGATTAAAAAAAAATTAGAGTGCCACATATGGTTATATGGAGATTGCAGGCAGACTGTGCCTATACTAAGCTAAAAGAATACAAAGTCCAGAGCTTGTTGTAGCCTTTTCAAATCTCAGTAGGCCTTTTACAGTTTATTGTGATATATGAAAAGTAGGCCTAGTGTGGATGTTGTCCCAGACCTGTAATGGAGAGTATTATTCCATATGCTCCTTCAGCAGGAGATTAAGTAGAACTGAATCCAAGTACTGAGACACTGAGACAGAGAGAGAGAGACAGAGACAGAGAAACATACTCCCCTGGATTCATTAAACTCTGTGCAGGAATAGTGCTATTCCTGCATGGAGTGGATCGTGCCCATGTAGGACAGCAGTGCCCCTTGCATATTAATGAAGGCACACTGCTGTATTCCTGATATGATATGATCCATGTATGAGCGCAGGGGTTGTGTCTGAGCATTGGTTGCACAGTGCACTTTCCCCCTGGAATCTAGAATTGCCTTATGGCAATCTCAAAGCAAATAACAGTGTCTGCAGACACTGTCATCATAACATAACAGTGTCCATGGACAAAGTACAATAAAATCCCACAAAAGCACAGCCCCCCACAATAGTCCAGCATAGATAATGTCCACAATGGTATGCCAGTGTACATGCTGGCATACCAAATAAGTAAGCATGTTCCTGAGAGGAACATGTAAAATAATACCCCCTGTATGATGTAGCTGCCCAGATGTCCTGCCCTAAGAGGCAGAAAGCAATGTGCATATCCCTAAAGTAAATTAAAATAAAACACATGCTTATTTTTTTTCCATCCCCAATTAAGTTTAAACGTAGATGAGCAGGTGTGCGCATTGCACAGCTGTGTATAGCATAGCCTAAACATCCGAAGGAGCTAAATAGAAACATACAACCAAAACAGTAACAGTAAAGTAGTCTAGTGGTTAAGTATTCGCTTAACATGCAGATATTCATGGTCTGAGCCCCAGTACAGTCCATGCATTTTTTTATATGAAAACAGAAGTAAAAGTATCTTTTTTATAAATAGGTAGTGAATAATATATATTTCCTAACCAGGGTAGTGTAGCAGGTCTAAATCTGAGGTGTCAGTGTAGTACAGATGTGAAACCCCCAAATAAACACAAGTGTCTCATACAGTATAGCCACAAAAGAATATAATGTAATGAAAGTATATAGGGGGATGTTAGGGAAGGGAAATATACATATCATAAAAAGTCATTAAGAAGAAATCAACCCCACAATCCTGATAGTCCATAACATGAAAGCTGAACATTAAATTGTGCTCAGCTAGCTTAGCCCAAGTAAGCATTGCTCAAATTTGTGTGCTTAGCAATAATTAGCATAGCTAAGCAGATTTGCACACTGGTAAGCAGTGCTTAGCATCTACCTCTTTAAGCAATGTCTATCTGTGCTAAGTGGGTTTGCCCGTTGCTTAGCTTAGCATATTCTAAACCATCCAATCATGGCAAAGTGCAGGAAATCAGCCCTATTTAAACCTTGCAGGCGGGCATACAGCCCATAACCAGTTGTAGCTCATCGCTGCAGGCACTATGGCTGGTGTTGGTGAAGGTGTGCACTTTCGGGTGCAGCATTCAGGAGTGACCTCACCAGTGCCAATGGCATCCCTTGGACTGGTGAGCAGGTCCACCACCACTTTGCTGACTTGAAGCGTAGGAAGAGGGAGCTCTTGGACAGGTGGGTCCAAGATGCATGGGCGAGAAATGCCCCAGTTGTGTGTAAGTATCAGTATCAATAAGTGTTTTCCAAAGTCCAGCCTGTGTATGTGATGGATAGGTATGCATAAATGTTTCTCTATCTCCTGTACAGTTGCAGATGAGAAGGCCACAAACATGGACGCCTATGCCAGCAGGATGGTAAGGTTGCGATGTGAGGCTGGTGAGTACAAATATAGCTTGTAGTATTCATGGCAAATAAATAGAAAGGAGTAGAATGTCACCTATCAGTATTTAAAAATGGGAATGTTTGTATTGAATAAATGAAACATTAGCAGAGTAATAGTGATGTACAGGGTATATATCAATAAAAGTGTCAGTACCTGTCAATAAAAGTCAAAACCCTGAACTGGTCGTGTTTACTTTGGTATGTGGTGGTATGAATCGAAATGTGTACAGTTTCTGCACAGCAACTACAGCTTTGAAAGCATTAAATAATCAAGGCTCATCCGACAAATATTGTGGAGCTGTAAAACAAGAGATTAACTCTATGAAATGTTCCATGTACCAAGATCTGATACCTAAATAGTAATGTGTTAACCAGTGTTTTCAAGACTGTGCTATGTCAAAGTATGAATACACAGTATAAGAACTATCTGCCATGCATAAATGTCAGAATTACAAGGTCAGATTAAACAACCACGAGAGTATTAGGCAGAAAACAGTCAAAAAAATGGCAGCAGTTTCTCAATAGCTCATTCTGATGAAGCACAAACTTTGTTCAATTTTATGCACAAACAGGCATGGTTCGAATCCGGGAATGGTAGTAAGCTGTATGCATATTTTCATCCAGGAATACATGAATATGTGTAGAAACATTCAGGTAGTGTTAACAGAAATTTCCTCCACAGGTAAGAAAATGTATATCTTATCTGTAAGAAGGCTATAATTATACACTGTGTACAACACTCACTGTCCAAGCCCAAGGCTGCAAATGACAGCAAGATAAGTACATACACCAAGTAGTCTCCTCCAAGAAATGTCTTTCAGGTGTCACGCTGTCACAGCTAGTGATCACTGCCACCCACACTCAGGGAGATTGATAGAAATCAAGGCATAGTATGGCACTAGCATACACACACACACACACACACACACACACACACACACACACACACACACACACACACACACACACACACACACACACACAGTATGAGTGCACATATGTAACCCTGACAATGTGAACATGGGTAGAAACAGTCAAGTAGTGTTAGCGGAATTTTCCTCCACAGGTCTGCCAGGTAAGAAAAGATATAAATTAGCTGTATGAAGGCTGTAATTATAGACTGTGTACAACACCCAAATGTCCATGCCCAAGGCTCCAAATGACAACAAGATAAGTATATACACAAAATAGTCTCCTCCAAGAAATGTCCCTCAAGTGTCACCCTGTCAAAGCTAGAGGTCACTGCTGCCCACACCTAGGGTGACTGATAGAAATCAAGGCAGAATATGGCAGTAGCACACACACAGTATGAGTGCAAGGGTCTACTTGAGGTGTTCAAAATTTCAAAACGCTGACATTCATATGGCCAAGACCATATGATTGACATTTTGAAATGTCGAACATGTATAGCGGAGATCCCTATACAGCACTGAACTTGGAGATTTCCATTTTTTCTGCACTGTAATGTGATCATGGAGTTGGAATATTTAAGTAGCAGGGGGTGTGGGGGTGCAGAGGGGCTTGCCCCCCAGATAAATGCAATTAGTGAAGTTTTTTTGTGTTTTACGTTATGTAGGAGATGTTCGACATTTCAAAATGTCGATCATATGGTCTCAGCCATATGAAAGTTGGCGTTTTGGAATGTCAAACATCTGAAGTAGATTTGAGTGCACATATGTAACCCTGACAATGTGAATATGGGTAGAAACAGTCGGCATCTGAAGTAGATTCGAGTGCACATATGTAACCCTGACAATGTGAATATGGGTAGAAACAGTCGGGTAGTGTTAACAGAATTTCCCTTCACAGGTCAGCCAGGCAAGAAAAAGTATAAATTAGCTGTAAGAAGGTTGTAATTATACACTGTGAACAAATATATCAGTGCCCAACCCAAGGCCATAAGTTGATGTAAAGTGAGGTAATGAAGAGAAATGATCATTAAAGTTGTGAGAAACTGAAGCCTATACAGTTGTTAATTGACATCTCTCTCCCCCACCCTATCTACACCAGTAATCTAAACACATAAATCAATGGTTATGTTTTTCACCAAATTTACTTTTGGGATGTGTCCTATTGTTCTACAAATATTTAAATGGTTGACTATTAATGTTCCCTGTTCAAATAATATCATTGGTGGCCTGTTGCTATCAATGTAACCTGCATGCCATTATAATGCACACTCTAGTTCCATATATGCATGTGTTCTGTTTGCTATGCAACTGTACCAAATCTGTTGTTTTGGGTTAATGGGAATACCTATGCATGTTGTTATAACTAATCCTGGAATTTGTTTTTCATGACTAATCAACATATGTTATAAAATTGCAACACCATAGCACATCTGGGAAGGACGATCCCAGCGGGTTCACCTATACCGCCTCAACTGGCCATGGCACTGGGCCTCAGCATGTCTGGGACCCACCCAGTGACCTCTGCATCCACTGGTCTTGCACCACCTTTAGGTAGAACTGCCTCAGGTGATGGGGCCCATCCCCCCCAGGAGCGGGCATGGACAGGACACTGTCACCTGTCATCAGGTCCAGGGATTGGTGCGTAGCAAGCTTCAAAAGGAGTTTGGAGATCTGCTATGCCAGCTTGAGTGCTGTGTGGTGCATCTTGAGGGTCAGCCTGTCCCTCTGCTCAACCCTCAACACAGCCACCTTTGGGGCTGTGAAGGTGCAGTGGTGACTGCCTATGGGTGGGGACCTCAATCCCACTGTATCCATTTGGGGGCTCGTGGGTGTCCAATTCCCAACCACCCTCCCTGTCCAGGGTGTTTACCCCCACATGTGGCATATACTGCCCCTGTCTGCTGTCTTGTCTGTCATGTCTGTCTTCCCACCTAACCTACCTCCCAAATATACCTACTATCCTTCCCCAACATCCCACTCTCACCTTATTAAAAACAAAAGGGGAAATCTGTTCCCACAAAAAATGTTGCCCCATACATAGCTGTCCATTTTTCACATGTGACCACTGGACACATGTAATCTGGTCTAATTGGCTTAACAACACATTACTGTTGTTCTCACTCCTCTCTCAAGAGTTTGAGTGTCCAAATTTACCTCCAAATTCTGTACAAATGCACAACTGTTCCTCTATCTGGACAGCTATGGACCTTCAATACACCCATCCTGCACATTCCTAGCTATCTGTCACATTGTTTTCCCCCTGTGTGTCCCCTTTTTCACCACTTTCCTATCACCCCTTTTTCCTTTTCTTTTAAAGAAATGAGTGCAGGGGTGAGCAGGAGTAAGCTGCAAAAAGCAGCAGCAAGTGGCAGTAAGCTAGTTTACACGATGCTAAGCGGTGCCTACACAGATTAAGCAGTTTCCCATTTAATTGTGTGTTTGCATCGCTTACCATCACACAAACCTGCACAAACCCAACTACAACTGCTTAAAAGTGCCTTACTCACTCTGTTTCCATTAGCCTCTGTTCTGCCCATCAACAAAACAAACAGTCCTTGAGCCCAAAACCCTACACACCATATCAACAGCAATTTACCACTAAGCCATGTGAGCTGCAGAAATGACTGATGCTTTTTCAAACATATCATTCAGTAGAGTCCTTCAACAGTAGGGAAAGTAGTCTGTAGAATCCATCAGATTTTCTATATATACATGTATATATCTATGGAGATGCATATATTCTGAAAAATCTATACATAATATATATATATATATATATATATATATATATATATATATATAAAGGGATATACATCTAATATATATATATATATATATATATATATATATATATATATATATATATATATATATAAAAGTAAATAAATACATACATATATATGTATATATATATAATATATATATATATATACACATAAATATACATATAAATATATACATATATATACATACACATATATATAGAAAAGTAAATAAATACATAATATATATACATATATATATATATATATATATATATATATATATATATATATATATATATATATATATATACATAAATATACATATAAATATATGTATTATATACATAAAATATATACATACATTTTATATATATATATATATATATATATATATATATATATATATATATATATAAAAACATACACACACACACACACACATATATATATATATGTATGTATATATATATATATATATATATATATATGTATATATATATATATATATATATATATATATATATATATATATATATATATATATATGTACATATACATGTATGCATGTATATGTACTCATAACATGTAGTGGAGTCATACCTCAGAAGAACCATACCCCCAAACTCTTACTGCAACCAATCTGTCCAAAGGCTGTCAAAATGGTGGGGGGGGGGTTAATGGGCTCAAACTACGGGCCTATTTTAAATATTGACCTTATTCCACTGTCTCCATCAGCCACTGTTCTGCTTTGCAAGAAAATGATCAGTCCTGCCAAATCTTGAACCCACAGCTCTATACACCACACTGAGACTAATGTACCACTACACCATGTGGGCTCTACAAAGCAGTGATGCTTTTACAAATATATCAGTCAGTAGAGTCATTCAACAGTAGGGAAAAGATTCTGTAGAATCAGTCAGATTTTCTATATATACATGTATATATCTATGGAGATGCATATAGGTGGAAAAATCTATACATAATATATATATACAGAGATATACATCTAAAATATATACATACACACACACACACATACACACACATACACACACACACACATATATATATATATATATATATATATATATATATATATATATATATATATATATATATATATATATATATATATATATATATATATATATGTGTGTGTGTGTTTATATACAAAAGTAAATACATATATATATATATATATATATATATATATATATATATATTATATATATATATATATATATATATATATATATATTTATGTGTAGACATAAATATAAATAAATATATAACAGCTTCAAACAAATGCAATTTGAGGGTCTTGTTGCTCAGTGCTATAAGTCTAAATCTCAAAATGCACTCACTTGAAGCATTCCTTAAAATGGAGAACACCGAATTTGTGCTGTAACAGAGACCTGGTTCAAGGCAACAGAAAGCACCCCTGCACTACCAGGCTTCAACTCATTCCACACCTTTTGGACTGAAGCTCCAAAGGTGGTGCTGTTTCCATATTTATAAAGGATGCACACACTTCCAGACTGGTAACCCAACATAATGCACAAGAGATACTGCAGGTGCAACTAACATTGGGTAAGACAGCGGTTCAGGTTGTAGCCTGCTATAGGTCCCCAACCATGTCCCTAGACTCATACTCCACGTTCCTAATCACCCTGGAGAATATTAGGGGCCAACCCAATACTCTCATACTGGGTGACTTCAACTACCCCTCCATTAACTGGGAAAACTACTCATGCACAAATACACTTGCCCAATGTTTCCTGGAATTCATTAATTCCAATGGCTTGGAACAGTTCTTTCTTACTCCCACTACAGGTTGCAACATCCTTGACCTGGTCATTACTAACATGGGTGACTGTTGCTGTACACCAGTAATCATCTCCTCCCTGGTTAGATCTGACCACAAACTAATCACCTTGGAAACCCACATCCCTGCCAACCCCCCTCCCTGCAAAGGTTACCACCATGAAAAACATTTCTAAATATAAGTTTGGGCTCCTACAAACAGAGCTAGCTAACTACACGCCACCTGTGCAAATGGAGAATAGTTGCATGACTGCAGAATCATACACCATTGCAATGTATGAACACATATACAAATGCATGGATTCCGCCATACCCAATAGAACCAAGATGCTCTCCTCCAAAAAAAGGAAGCCAGTTTGGTGGTCCCCTGCCATAAACAAACTCTACAACAGAAGGAGGAAACAGATGCGGAATAAGGTGAAGTCCCAGGACTGGAAAAACTCCCTTACCAGCTCAACAAAAAGTTAAGATCCCTCATCAAATCCTCCAAAGCTAGCTATGAAAACAGAATTGTAGCAGATAGTAAAGAAAACCACAAGGCTTTCTATAGTTATGTAAAGAATCTCCTCGGCAATACCCAGATTTGCTCTGAGCTACTGCACAATGGTACCTCCTATACCGAGCCAATAGATATTGCAAATATACTGGCTGACAGATTCAGTGCAAACTTTATCCCTCCCCCCTGAAGGACCAATCACAATACCAGTAGAATGCCAGGCACCCAGTATTACTGCACCCAGTATTAAAACAGCACTGTCCAAGGCCAAGAATACAGCATCTATGGGACCTGACAATATCCCTGGCTGTGTTCTACATGAACTACAGAGTGAACTGGCACCTCACCTGTGTGCTCTGTTCAATCACAGCCTCATGTCCCTATCGAATGCCACACTGCTACAGTCATCCCTCTCCTCAAAGGAGGAGCGACTACAGACCCTGTGAACTATGTCCCCATTAGCCTGATGAGTCTGTTATGCAAAGCTATGGAATGCATCATCATGGACCTAATAAACAGGAATATAGGAAATCTCCAGACTCTGGATCCCACACAGTTTGGTTTTGTGAAGGGTAGGTTATGCCTGCTCAACCTGGTTGACTACTTTGAGTCATTCATCAGAGCTGTGGATGAAGGCAAGGTATTTCATACAGCCTACCTGGATCTGGCCAAGGCCTTTGATACCATTCCCCACTCAGGAATCATGGAAAAACTTGCTAAGCTAGGCATCAACCCCTATATAACTAGGTGGGCTGCAAACTGGCTCACAGATAGAACCTACAATGTGAAAGTAGCTGACTCCAAGTCAGACTGCTGATTAGTCATAAGTGGGGTCCCACAGGGTTCGGTACTCGATCCTCTCCTGGTTGGTATCTAATTCTCTGAAGTCCAGGGCAACACAAAGGGACCGTGGTTGACAAAGTCTGCAGATGAATGCAAGTTGGGAGCTATTATTAATGCCACTAGTCATGTTGATATCCTACAGAAAGGTCTCACTGAGTCCAACGACTGGTGTCAGAACCATGGCCTTAAGCTCAATGACAAAAAAATGTGTCATCATCCCCTTTGGGAGAAACCCAGTTCCCATGACTTACTACATTGATGGTAGTCCTTTGAACACAGAAGGCATGCATTATAAGAGATCTGCGAACACAGGTTGACAGCAACTTCTCCTTTGACCACCACATTGCCACTGTGGTCCGAAAGTTCTTCTATGTGGCACATCTCAGTACTAAGGCTTCTGCATCCAGGAAGAAAGAGGTCATTGTCTCTCTCTACTCTTCCCTCATTAGGCCAGTCATCAAGTACAATGCCCCATTTGGCATGTACCTCACTAGACACCTGCAACAACTGGAGAAGCTGCAAAATTACCTCACAAACAGAATCCTAGGCCTTAAACACTTGTCCTATATGGACAGACACCAAAAACTCCAACTATTCTCTGTCTCATATCACCTTCTTAGAGGCGATCTCTGCTTGACTTACAAAGCCATGTCTGACCCACTTCTGTTAGAAATGCTACATAGGTTCATAGGTCGATACTAGGCTATCTGCCTGAAGGCATTTATAAGCCTAGCCAGAATGTGTTGGCTTTCGCTGCCCCCTTAGATTAGTTCCCTGTGCCTCTGTTCAACAGAACCACTGAAGTGATTCCCGGGGTAGACGTTCTGTTTCCCATCCACTCGTCAAGGTTTCTCTTGAAGAGTGTTAGCGAGGAGCTCTGCCTAATGTAGATTGGAATCTTGTTCCAAAGCATGGGAAGTCTCTGTGACAGGAATCTATTCCTCCAGCACATCCTATTTATTGTTGTGGTGAGGTTTAGATCCCTAGAGCGTGTGGCTCAAGGGGATAAGCTTTTCTTTAGTTGGTGCATGTCCAACAGTTCTGGTTTGGACATGGCCTTGTATGTCAGGCAGAGATCACTGTATGTCAGGCAGAGATCACATCTAGAGAAATCCCAATCCCATCGCACCACACACCCCACAGACCTCAACCTCATTACCACAATCAACATAACATGCTGGAGGGACAGGTTCATAATCCAGAGAGTGCCCATGCTATGGAATACACTTGCCATATGTGTCAAGCAGAGCACCTCACTGGCCCTCTTCAAGAGAAATCTTGATGAGTGGATTGGAAATAGAAAATTCACCCCGGGGATCACTCCAGTGACTCTACTTGACAAAGGCACTGGGAGCTAAGGTCGGGTGGCACAATGCCAGTGTAATCCTATGGGCTAGACTTCTAAAGGCTCCAGGCTCATTAGCCTAGTACACGCCTAATATATATATATATATATATATATATATATATATATATATATATATATACATATATATATATATATATATATATATATATATATGTATATATGGGTCTAGGGCTATTCACTGAAAGGACATTTCACTGAAACACATTTCACTGAAGGTTATATATGGCCTTTACCTCACTGTAGTGCAATCCTGGAGTTACAATATATAGTAAGAGGGAGTGTGGGGGGCACTGACCCCCACATTGGGGGGTATGGGGGAGTAGCCCCCACCTATTTTAAATATTTTGAACTATACACATGGGTACTTGGATTTCAATAAATTACTCTTTTCTAAACTTAATATATATCCAAACTATGTGGGGGACTACGACCCCCATACCCCCCAATCTGGGGGGGGTGCTCCCCACATCCCCCTTACTATATATTCTAATTCCAGCGTTGCACTACAGTGGGGAAAAGGCCATATATAACTTTCAGTGAAATGTGTTTCAGTGAATTGTGTTTTCAGTGAATTGTGCTTTCAGTGATTTGTGCACAGCATTTGACTTTCAGTGAAATGTGCTTTCAGTGAATAGTCTTAGACCCTTTTATAGATATATATATATATATATATATATATATATATATATATATATATATATATACACACACACACACACACACACACACACACACACACACATATATATATATATATATATATATATATATATATATATAGTTGCATCTCAGAATCATGCCTCTCAACCTCTTAGTGCAATCAAAATGGGGGGACAATGGGCCCAAACTAGGGACCTCTTTTTAATATTGTCCTTATAAATGTAGAAAGTTGCCAGAGTAACACAGTTTGTTTCAGCATACATATTCTGATGGCTGTGAGGTCTGAAAATGACATGAACGTCATCATTTACTGACAAAAATCCCCATATCATCACAGTGATTTACCAGAGAAAGAGACTAATCTGTAAAACAGACCATAAATATGATCAATAAACCTGGACATCCTGAATCAATCCAGCCAGTTGAGAGGTATGCTCAGAACCCCTTACTGTAATGAATCTGGACCAAGGCTGACAAAGTGGTAGGTGAAAGTCATGAAAATGGGGACATATCTGAAATACTGGAGTAGATAAGCTGACACAGTTGCTGCAGTAACACCCTCCTGTCTGCTGTAACATAGTCACTGCAATAACACAAGTAATTGAAATAGCAAATCCGCTATGGGGCATTACACATGTATTTGCAAATATATCAGGCACTACAGTGATGTAACAGCACTGAAAAACAGACACCAGTGTGAAAGTGCATACCCACAACCAATTTCATCACAGTCACATACTGGTAAGTCAAGTGAACAGTAGAGTATATGGACTGTGTGAACAAACATATCATTGTTTGCCACTCACATACTACCCCCTACATATACTGGCCCAATTCACAGTGTAGTCTGAATCCTGACCATGGTACAGGACATGTCTCAGTCTGCCCTACCAACACATACAGTCAAATGACCAGCAGAAACTGGAGCAGCATGCACAGTCAAATAAAAAGGCAGCCATAACACTTACATCTACTCCCCTCCATACACAGCCCAAATAACATGTACACATGACATGTCTACACAATCCCGACAGTCTGTTAACAATGGGTAGACATACACAGACCTCTCAAATGTACAGTTCACCTCAGAATGTACAGGCTCAGGACTGATATCTATGACCTCTTTCCCGAAACATGTCTGTGGGTCTGCTACACCACTGGTATGGTAGCAGGAATGAAGGCAAGAAATAATGATACTAAATACTTCTGAGCATCATAGTGCATGACATCTGGACAAAGCCTGGCATCATTTGGGGAGAGAGGCACAAACACAGGTGTAGATTGGACATATTGCTGTCATAAATTGAGACAGTTGCTGATACAACAGGGTTTGTTGTAACATATCCTTTATGAGGAATATGAAGTCAGTAATACCAATGGACGTTAGTATTTACTGACTGCATTCACCAGAGTCCCCGACTGATTTTCCAAGGAAAACATCTGTCTGGGGAACAGACAAAACATAACATGCAAACATGTTTCCAGTCTGTGGACAGCATGCCAGTGGAGAGATATGTCAGAGACATATCACTGTCAGACGTGAAGTCACTCAGTAAATGCATGTCTACACAAACCCTGTAAATCTATCAATCCACTATGTGTATAACAGCATTGATGACATAGAATCTGTTCACAATTCTGGAGATATGTCCCCCATGTTGTTGGTCTGTCTCTAAATGTCCTGGCCTGTGAAGTATTCCCACCTTCTGTCTGTGAATCTGTAGCCCACCACCTTTGTAATGTCCCTCACACAGGTCTGTAATGCCTTCTCAATGGCAACACATGGAGTTCTCCATAGTCCTGATACCCTTTCTGGCTGTAACCTACATGAACACAGGCATGGTTTTTCAGACCTATTCTGCAGTGTAGTCTACCACAGCCTGAGCACTGGTGTCATACTATCTGCACAGAGGACAGACAGAAAAGGTAGATAGAAAACCGGTTATGCATTAGGATGAATGTTCTGAAGGATAGAAGTCCGAAACTGAAATGTATGCTATTACTACATGACAGCAGTCCTCAATGACATGGCCAAAAAACACAGTACTCTACAGTTAATATAATAGTATCATATTAATATCCAATAAGAGATACATCAAGACATACAGCTCAAATCCCAAGAACAAGATAGTGTAGTACTCAGAGTTCCAGCTTTGCATTCAGGGGTGCATGGTTTGAGTACTAAATTTTACATGGAAAAGCAGTGTTAAAAGTACTAATTCAATAATACAATATGTGTTAAATTATTTTTTGTCAACCAGTGTACTGTAGCTGGTGTAACATGCAAGTGTGAGTGCATATAACATGTGATACTACCCATGTATACACAAGTACACTATAGTCACGCCCATTGCTACTGTAATGGCAGCACACAGAAGTATGTTATGTAAAGGAAATCAAATACACTTATTAAATGATGTCATTACTCTGCTATTTTATAAGACTGGAATGTCAATAATTGTTACCAGGGGTGAGCTACGCTTAGCAGGTTTAAGCATTGCTCAAACGTGAATGCAGTTAGCTCTGCTAAGCGGATTTATGCACTGGTAAGTGTCATTAAGTGAAGCCTACATGGGTTAAGCGCCTATTGGTATAACCATATGTTAGCACTGCTTACTATTGCACAAACCCACTTACAACTCCTTAAAAGTGCTTTAATCACTCTGATTCTATCAGCCTCTGTTCTGCCCAGCAACAAAATAAACAGTGCTTGCAGTGTTTGAGCCCAGGACCTTGCACCCCATAGAAACAGCAATTTACTACTAAGCCATCTGAGCTATAGAAATGATTGATGCTTTTTCAAACATACCATGCATTACAGCCAGTTTACAATAGAGAAGAGACACTGTGCAATCAGGACTGATTAGTATCTACAAATATATGTATGAAAAGAAACATATACATCTAGAGAGATAGATAGATAGATAGATAGATAGATAGATAGATAGATAGATAGATAGATAGATAGATAGATAGATAGATAGATAGATAGATAGATAGATAGATAGATAGATGGATGGATAGATAGATAGATAGATAGATAGATAGATAGATAGATAGATAGATAGATAGATAGATAGACAGATATGTATGGAGATACATATATATGTATAACAATATGTAGATATATTACCAATAAATACTGAGGTGTGTGTATATATATATATATATATATATATATATATATATATATATATATATATAGGTGTGTGTGTGTATATATATATATATATATATATATATATATATACATATATATATGGTTCCCTTTCACAAAGTCGAATGGCCACAATCTCGAAATGCATATGGTCGAGACCATATGCTCGAACTTGTGGAAGCTCGACTGTATGAATGGGGAACAGCATACAGTGCAAAATGGGAGATTTCCCTTTCTGCGCTTTAGTGAATCTCAGAGTTGGGATAAATAAGTAGTGTGGGGGGTGCAGGGGGCTTGCCCCCCTGCAGAAACACTTTTTGTGTTATGTTTTTTTTTGTAGTTCCCTTTCATGAAGTTGAGCTTCAGAAATTCGAGCATATGGCATCGGCCATATGTATTTCGAGTTTCTGAATGTTCGACTTTGTGAATGGGAACTATATATATATATATATATATATATATATATATATATATATATATATATATATATATATGCATACATATCTCAAAATGCCCATGCAACCATATGCTGCTGATAGACCACCCATAATTTGGGCACAGTTGGATACAAAAGGACCCTTGCCACTGACACCTGCCTCCCCCAGTCCAAATAATAAGTAAACAGTACACTGCTACAAAACCATGATAGGCCATACACAATGGCCAGACATACAATGGCCTCTTAGCAAATAAACTAACATGACTGAAGATAGTAAAGAGAAAAAAAACAGCCAGTAATTCACACAAGTTTATTATACTCGGATGTCTTGGCCAAAGCCTTCAAGGAGAAACAAATTACAAGAAATACTTGCCTTACATACAAGAAGCAATTAACACTTATAATTACATATTTAAATATACAGCCTCCAATTACACTCCTCATTTAACCCCACACTACTTATTTATGGACCCCACCCAGTTTGGGTTTGTGAAGGGCCGATCTTGTCTCCTGAACCTGATTGACTTCTTTGAATCAGTCTCCAGAGCCATGGACAAGGGTAAGGTGGTCCACACAGCCTATCTAGACCTTGCCAAGGCCTTTGACACCATCCCTCACTCTGGAATAATAGATAAACTTACTAAGTTGGGCATTAATCCCTATCTCACCCAATGGGTTGCTAAATGGCTTACTGATAGAACCCACACTGTAAAAGTAGCCGACTCCAAATCCAGCTCCAGACAAGTGACAAGTGGAGTACCTCAGGGTTCAGTCCTGGGGCTCTTGTTTGGCATCTACTTCTCTGAAGTACAGGTCAACACTAAGGGACTCTGGCTAACAAAGTTTGCAGATGACTGCAAATTGGGAGCTATTATTGAATCCCCAAATGATGTGGATACTCTACAAAAGGGCCTTACAGAAACAGATGCTTGGTGCCAGAGCCATGGGCTCAAGCTCAATGCCAAGAAATGTATTGTTATCCCTTTGGGAAAAACATGTATCCATGAATTACCATATAGGTGGCAGTACACTAAACACAGAAAGTGTGATAAGAGACTTAGGGACACAGGTGGACAGTGTTCTCACCTTTGATAACCACATCGCCACAACAGTCAGGAAATCCTTCTATGTGGCACACCTCATCACGAAGGGCTTTTCATCCAGAAAAAAGGAGGTCATTGTCCCACTGTACTCATCCCTCATTAGACCCATTATAGAATGCAACGCCCCATTTGGTATGTACCTCTCAAGACATCTGCAACAACTGGAAAGGCCTCAGAAATACCTCACTAAAAGAATCACAGGCCTAAAGCAGATGCCCTACGCTGACCACCTTAAAAAACTCCAGCTATACTCTGTCACATATCGTCTACTCAGAGGTGATCTCTGCTTAACATACAAGGCCATGTCAAACCCAGAGCTGTTGGACATGCTACACTTAAAGAAATCCTAATCCCTCAGAGCTACACGCTCCAAGGATCTAAACCTTGTCATCACAATAAACAAAACATGCTGGAAGGATAGGTTTCTGACCCAGAAACTCCCCAGACACTGGAATAGATTGCCCATACATGTCAAGCAGAGTGCCTCTTTGGACCTCTTCAAGAGGAACCTTGACGATTGAATGGGAGAAAGGAAATTCACCCCAGGGATCACGTCAGTCGCCCTGCTAGACAGGGGTCCAGGAAAGTAAATAATGTGGGAAGAAATAGCCAGGGAATTGTTATGGCTAGGCTTGTATAGGTCCTAGGGCTGATAGCCTAGTACCAACCTATGAACCTATGAACCTATGAACCCCCTAGGGGATAAAGTATCACATTTAAAAATATAAATTGTTTCTGTACATAACAATTGTTCTTTTATGACTGTTTGATCAAACTGTGAAACAGACTTTTTCAAAAGCAGTACCTTGTAACCCACTACTGTCCCCATGGTGAGATTTATAAAAATGTACAGCTATAGAACTGTCTTCTTTCTTATTAGTCATATCTTTCACATGTTCTAACAGCCTAGTTTGAAAACACTTCTTACTCTCCCCCACATAAAATATGTTACAAGGGCATCTAAGAGCATTCTCTATACACTGACCTCTTGAATATACAGAGTTCCACATGTTGTCCAGCCTTTGCCCTCAGCAGGAATGACAGTGCTAAATAATGATAGACCTTACCTATCAACCTCTTACTGCATGACATCTGGACAAAGCCTGAAATAATTGGAAGACATAGGCCAAAAAACATGGCCGTACTTGGAATATTACTGCTACACACTGAGAAAGTTGCTGGTGTTACAAGGTTTGTTGCAACATATCTTTTCTGAGGGATATGAAGGCAGAAACACAAATGGATGTTAGCATTTAATGACTGCAATCACCAGAGTATGCTACTAATTTGTCAAGGATAACACCTGTCTGGGGAACAGAGCACACATAACAGGCAAACCTCTGGCCATTATGTGGATAGCCCTACAGTCAAGAGCTATGCAGACACAGAACTTTGTCAGTCTGAAACCCATGCAGAAGTAGCATGTTCAGACAAACCCTGTGAAACTAGCAGTATTCAAACCATATAACAACAATGCTCACATTCTGTCCCTAAGTCTTGAACCTTCTCCACCATTTAGTTGGCTTGTCTCCACATGTCTTGTTGTCAGAGGTATTAGCTCACACACCTCCAGGATATCTTCCTCACAGGGAAGGTAAAGGGCCAATGCCCACAAGAAGTAGTCAGTTATAGGAGTGTGTTGCCCTGACATTGGCTATTGGAATAACTACACAGCTGCTCTGCATGCAGTTAGCAACTGGACTCACCAATTGGTGCACAGGCCATCACACGGTCATGGGCATTACCTACAAAAGTCAAGCTGCCACCTATTCAAACCAGCTCTGTCACAGACAGGAGTACAACTTAACAAAACTGACTGACTGCAAGTCACAGAAAGAGTATGTCATCAAATCTACTTTCCAAAACAAAAGGTACATGAAACAAGTAAGCATGTAATTGAATGCAGTAGGTCTTCTGCAATAATGGAAAATAGGTGTGAAAGAATATGTTTCAACAAAACTTACTGTACTGATGTACTGCTGAACAGCACCGATGGCCATAGCATGTGGCTCTGTCTGCAGTGACATAGATCACAGCTCAGGCCCCTGACTCACCCCAGGAAAGGACAGGTGACATTTGGCAACTACAGGAGTGTCTGTCAAACACCACTGACTGTGCCACTGCTAGTCCAGCTACTGGGATGTTGTGCATATCCATATGTTACCTGTTAATATAACTGTGATACACATGTTTGTCTTGTAAATCTAAGAGACTTATACAGAACATGTGCATAGTAAAGTACTGTTGCAGAAGTATGTGGTGAAATGCATGTGATTTAGTGAGTTCATACCATTCAACTGTACAGTGTTATAAGCACATGTCTGCCTGATATCTGTACTCACATATACACAGAGTTGTGTTATGTTAGACAAACCATTGTCAAGTCTGTTAATGACATTGTAACATAATATCCTAGTTATGAATGTGGGACATCCTCCAGGTTAGCTCTGTGATAGCAAAGCCTGCTGTGCAATCAACATATGCATCTATGCATGTAAATAAGTTGCGCATGTTGTACTTGTGTATAGTATCAGTTTCAGTGCATACAACAGACATCTGTTTACAAGTACTGGTTGTTGCATTGCCATGATAATGATATGGGTAGTAGAACAGGCATGATTATCAGGTTATAATTGGAGAAGTGTGCAACTGTGTTATGACCCTATGTCCATGCCTACCATAAACAGCTACCCAAACACTTACATGCAGCGGAACTCAAGAGTGTACACACCCCTGTTGAAATGCCAGGTTTGTGTACTATATGAAAAGGAGACCACAGAAAATCATTTCAAAATGTTTCCCACCTTGAATGTGACCCATAACCTGTACAATTATATTGAAAAACAAACAAATCTATTAGGGGAGACAATATAAAACCCAAAAACACACTATCAGAGTTTCACTTGATATGGCATTCCTAGCACAGCTAACCAGACATGGCATTGCAGTCAAGCATGGATTGCCTGTAAGTAGCCAAGATGTGACCAAAAATATTTGGAGGTATTGCACTCTGTCCATATAGGACAGTTGTTTGAGGGCTACGGTCCTATTTGTGAGGTACACTTACAGCCTCCACAGTTGTTGCAGGTGTCTAGTGAGCTACATGGCAAATGGGCCATTGTACCTGCTGGTTGGCCTAATGAGGAGAAAGTAGAGGGAGACGTTGTCCTCTTCCTTACTGGATGGCACACCCTTAGTTATGAGATGTGCCACATAGAAGTTATTTCTGTCCACAGCAGCAATTTGGTGGCCATAAGAGAGGTCACCATCAGCCTGTGTTTCCAGGCCTCTTGGGCTTCTGTGTCCATTGGACTACCAGCAATGTGTTAATTCATGGTAACCACATTGATTCCACACGGGATTGTGACACATTTCTTTCCATTCAGCCTAAGGCCAGTGTTCTGACAACAGTTGGATGTCTCAGTGGGGCCTTTATGCAGGATGTCAACATGATATGGGGATGTACACATAGCACCCACCTTGCAATTGTCTGTGATCATTGCCAGCCAGGGTCCCTTTGTGTTGTTCTGGATGTCAGATGTCAGATGCATACATAACAAACACGAGGGGACCAATGATCAGACGCTGTGGTAATCCACTCATGACTGGTTATCTAGTTATTTCTACTAGAGTGCTACACAGCAATCAGAAGTGCCATGGAGCTGATACAATTTCACCTTGCCCAAAGGTACTTCTAAGGTGAATGACATCAACAGGACTAGTAAATTAGAGTGAGGGGAAGTGTAAAGGGTGGTACAAAACTCAAAATAGTATAACCCACACAGTATATGATGCTCACCCAAACATACACACAAACAGTTGCCAGTACTGGGATTAGAACCCCTGCTTATCTAGTTATTTTTACTATAATGTCACACAGTTATCAGATGCACCATAGAGCTTATACAAGTTCACCTACTCCAAAGGTATTTCTAAGGTGAATGACATCAACAGGACTACTAAATTGGGGTGAGAGGAAGTCTAAAGGGTGGTACACAACTCAGAATGGTATAAAAGTATATGATTCACACACACACACACACACACACACACACACACATACACACACACACACACACACACACACACACACACACACACACACACACACACACACACGCGTGCGCACATTGCCAGCATTGAGATTAGAACCTCTGCCTATCTAGTTATTTATACTATAGTGTTACATAGTTACCAAATGTGCTACAGATCTTACTGGACTAACAGCTGGACAAAGGTGCTGATAACTGTACAGCTGAGGTAAAGTATTACAGGTGGCAGAAAGTCTGCCTTCAGTTTTTCCCTTACATCTTGCTAGTTCTTTCTGTCTTGCACTTCAAATAGCATAATAGCTTTGCACTTCAACAGGTTATTGTATCAATAAGTGTAGCAGACTTGGGAGCCATCAGCAGTACTCATTCCTCACAGAATTAGCCCCAGTACTTAGTAGTCATGACCACCCCTCCTAGCATGATTGAAGTGCAGTTTTCTGTCCGTCCGGCCACTAACCTGGTGCACCTGTCCATTCTGAGGCACTGTTGCAACTGCCTCATGTACACAGACAATCCTCTCCTCTAAACTCCACTCAGACCTGTGAGAGTTACCCATATATCACCAAATGTGGAAATATGCACTCTCCAGTGAAGACTGCACTAGCTGGTCAAGGGATATTGTCAATACCTGCACCACTCCATGTGGAACACATAGCTCACCACAACACCTACTATGACAGCCATGACATATACTGAAAAACCACACACCCACCTTCACAGAGGAACTCAATGAACATTTACCCAAACAGCACAGACCAGCAAGACAGACACCTACTCAGACACCATGACACAGCACATACCAAAGGACACATATGTCACCTACACAGTGTGCCCCTCAACCTAAGCCCCTAAGGCTAACACCTTGCACAATACAGTAATCATAGGTGACTCAGTATTGAGGCACATAGATGTCACACTTACTAGGTTGATTATGATGGCGGTAACAGCCAGTTGTCTATCACATGCCAGCATGCAACACATGACACACTCAGTCAGGGCCCTCCACAACAACTACAAGTATCACTCTGTCATCATACATGTGGGTCTGAATGACCTGGGACACACCTCCCTGGACTACATGAGAAGAGACATGGCTGAACTCTCAGATTATGTGGTCCAGGCAGGTGTGACAGTAGCCCAGAGCAGTATACTAGATCCAGGTACTGGCTAAATGTCTTGCCACCCCTATAGTACCTTATTAGGCAGTGTTCAAAATCAAATTACCACTGTAACAGCTGGACATGTATGCAATCTGAGGGTCATGTTGCTCAACAGTAGACATCTAATTGTCAAGATGCAGTCACTCAAAGCACTCCTCAAAGTGGAGGACATTGACATATGTGCTGTAACGGAGACCTGGTTTACAGCAGCAGACAGCAGCCCTGCACTAACAGGCTATGACACATTCCACAGCTGTCAGTTCCCAAAACATGGACCCCACTTCCACAGGTGGTGGTGTCTCCATATCCATAATGGATATGCACACCTCCAGACTAGTATCCCAGCATAATGCATCTGAGATACTTTGGGTACAACTGACTTTGGGTAATAGTGCAATCCATGTCATAGCCTGCTATGGGTCCCCATCTATGTCCCTAGACTGTCACTCCACATTCCTCAACACCCTGGCATCTATGAAGGTCCAACCCAACACTGACATAGTAGAATACTTCAACTATTCCTCCATCAACTGGGAAAAGTAGTCAAGCACCAATACACTGGCCCAATGCTTCCTGGAAGTCATCAGTTCAAATGCCCTGGACCGGCTCATACTGATCCCCTGTAGAGGATGCAACAACCTTAACCTGTGTGGGTTACTTACATATGGGACTGTTGCTTGACCACTGTTGTCAATCCCTACCTGGTCAGATCCAAACATAATGTAATCAACATGGAACTTAACATCTGACCCCCCCCCCACAAAGGTAAACACCTTGAAACACCTCTCTAAACCTGAGTTTGGAGTCATAAAAACAGGGGTGGATGACTACACTGCACACATGCCAATGGAAAATAGCTGCGTGACTGTTGAATCATAAACATATGCACTGTACAAACATGTAAATGAATGCATGGTACTAGCCATAGCCAACAGAACCAAGACACTGTCCTCCAAACACTGGAAGCCAATGTGATGGTCCCCTGTCATTCCTAAAGTGTAAAACAGATGGAGACACTGTTGCAGAAAAAGGTGGTGTCCCAAGAATGGGGAACCCCCTTATTAGCATCAACCACAACTTGAGATCCCTCATGGAATCATCTACAGGCAGCTATGGAGGCAGAATTGCAGCAGACACTGACAACAATCTCAACAGCCTTTGATAGTTATATCAACAACCACCACAACAATACCCACAGGTGCTGTTAGTTAATGCACAATGCTACCTTCTATCCAGAGACAACAGATATTGGCAACAGTTTTGCCAGCAGTCTTGCCAACACATTCAGTGCTAGCTTTACCCCTCCCCCCAAGGGAACAATCACAATGGCAGATGGATGCCAGGCACCCAGACTTACTGCAGGCCAGGTTACACCTGCATTGTCCACAGGCAAGAATACAGCTTTCATGGAACCCAAACATATCTGTGGCTGTGATGTACAAAGAGACCTGGCACCACATTTGTGTGCCCTGTTCAGTCACAGCCTTGCCTCAGGCTTTGTCCCTTCAAAATGGCACACTGCTACAGTCATCCCTCTCCATAAAGCGGTGGCATCTACAGACCCTGGGGATTATTGGCCCATTAGCCTGATGAGTCTACTATGTACAGGTATGGACCACATCATAAGGAACCTGATTGACCAAGATATAGGTGATCTCCTAATTCTGGACCCCACACTGTTTGGCTTTGTGAATGGCAGATCATGCCTGCTTAACCTGATTGACTTCTTTGAGTGAGTCACCAGGGCTGTGTATGACAGTAAGGCACTGCATACAGCCTACCTTTATCTGGCCAAGGCTTCTGATACCATTCCTCAGTCAGGAATTATTGTTAAATCCACCAAACCAGGCATCAACCCCTATATCAGTGGGGGGGGGGTTGCAAGTTGGTTCACAGAACACACAGTGTGACAGTGGCAAAATCCAAGTCAGACTGGCAAGCAGTCACAAGTGGAGTCCCACAGGGATCAGTACTGGGTAGTGTCCTGTCCAACATCGACGTCTCAGGAGTCCAGCCCAACATAGAGAAAATCTGGCTGACCAAGTTCACAGAGGACTGCAAGCTGGGAGCTATCATTAACTCCACAAGTGATGCAGGCATCCTACAGAAAGGCCTCACTGAGACCAATGAGTGGTGTGGAAACTATGGCCAGAAGCTTAACACCACAAAATGCATCATCATCCCCTTTGGTAAAACACTCAGTTCCTAGCAAGTACCACATTGATGGGAGCCCAATGAACCCTGTAGGCATTATAAAAGATCTGGGGACACAGTTGACAGCAACTTCTCCTTCAACCACCACATTGCCACTGTGGTTAGGAAGTCCTTCTCTGTGGCACATTGCATTACCAAGGGTTTTGCATCCAGGAAGACAGAGGTAATGATCTATGTTTACTGTTCCCTCATTAGACCACTCATCGAGTATTCTGGCCCATTTACCAAGTACCTCAGTAGACACCTGCAACAGCTGGAGAGGCCACAGATGCACCTCACAAAGAGGTCCCTATGCATTAAACACATGTCCTACATAGACAGACTCAGAAGACTCCAGCTATTCCATGTGTCATTTCACCTAGTTAGAGGCTATCTTTGCTTGACTTACTAAGCCATGTCTGACCAAGCTGTTTTAGAAATGCTACATATAAAGACATCACAATCCCTCCACACCACACACTGCAGAGACTTCTACCTCATTATAACAATCACCACAACATGCTGGTGGGACAGGTCTCTCACCAAGATACTGCACATGCCCTGGAATACACTTCCCATACATGTCATGCAGAGTACCTAGCTGAGCCTGTTTCAGAGGAAGTTTGATGAGTGGATAGATAATAGTTCACCCCAAGGATCACTGCAGTGGCTCTACTTGATACAGGGGCTTGGAAGTAACATCGGGTGCCACAATGGCAGGGGCCTTCTATGGACTAGGCTTGTAAAGGATACCGGGGCATTAGCCTACTACACACTTATGAACCTATAAGGAGAATGATATCAGTAGGACTGATAAAGTAGGACAGTGGGTGTTAAACTTATCAAAATACTTTGTCCTACAAACAGGCACACTTATACACACACACACACACACACACACACACACACACACACACACACACACACACACACACACACTTACCACATGTGAGAGTAGAACCCCTACCTAACTTGTCATTTGAACCATAGTGTTACACAGTTATCACATGCACCACAGAGCTTATGGGGCTGAGGTCTTATGAAAGGAGCTTCTAAGGTTTAGATATTTAAATAATTTGTTATGTGTGTATATATATATATATATATATATATATATATATATATATTTCCCCTTTAGTCATGTGATCTCATTAATTGTATAAATAGGGTGTGTTTTATGATTGCAGTAGTTCTGAAGAAGTCCTGATTCGGATAAAAGTGCTTAACTTGTCTACTGCGTTTTTGTTTATTTGAATAAATTGCAGTGTGAGTTCAATTTTTTGGCTCAGCTATTCTGTCGCCTTATGGTTATTGGATTTATTTTATTTTTTGTCTGGACTTCTAAGGTGACTGATATCTGCAGGACTGCTAAAGCAGGGAAAGGTGAAGTGTAGTGGGTTTGAATGGAGCCAAAAGCTTTAGCTTGTAAACACACACACACTTTGAGATTTGCCAGGACTGAGATTGGAACTTCTATCTAACTAGTTATTCATACAATAGTATTGCACAGTTATCTCACATGCCACAGAGCTTATGGGGCTGTAGTTTCATGAAAGGGACTTCTAATGTGACTGATATCTGCAGGACTGCTAAAGCAGGGAAAGGTGAAGTGTAGTGGGTTTGAATGGAACCAAAAGCTTTAACTTGTAACCACACACACTTTAACATTTGTCAGGAGTGGGATTATTAATCCTACCTAACTAGTTACTTGTACTATAGTGCTAGGCAGTTATTGCATGTGCCACAGAGCTTATGGGGCAGAGGGCTGACAAAAGGGACTTCTAAGGTGAGTGAAATTTACAGGACTGCTAAAGTGGGAAAGGTGAAATGTACTGGGTTTGAATGGACCCAAAAGCTTTAACCTGTAAACACACCCCCTTTGACATTTGCCATGAATGAGATTAGAACTCCTACCTAACTAGTTATTTGTACTATAGTGTTACACAGTTATCTTACACATGCCGCAGAACTTACAGGGCAAAGGTCTGACAAATGTACATCTATGGTGACAGATATCTTCAGGACTGGCAAAGTAGGGCAATGGTAAGTGCACTGGGTGGGGAAGGCCTGTTCATTCCTAGATCCTACTAACATTTAGTGTATGAGCATGCCCAGTGCGACCTTCTATAGTACATGAGGGAATCAATTCCAGGGATTGTTGTCCAGTCCAGTTTGTTTTGTGCTATAGCCATACCTCTCAACCTGTTGGTGCAGGATATCTGGAGATAGCCTATCAAAATGGGGGGGGGTCAATGGGCCATACAGTGATTGTGACTATTTCTCTCAGTAATGTATGGGTTGCTAGAGTTACAGACCTTGTTTTATCAGACATCTGATATACATGCTGTTTGACACTGTCATGTATTGTTTTAGTACCTTGTGACACACCTCCTCAGATAATCACAGTGATTTACCACAGGAATACAGGATGGATGATGCACACACCAAAATTATGGGTCGAATGCTATGCATTCTTGCACAATCCAGCCTGTTGAGAGGTGTGCCTATGAGCAATTGACTGCTGGAGCTGTGGAAAAATTCCAGCACCTGGGTGATATGTTACAATGGTGGAACCTCTTTGCATTTCTGTTTTGGCCTGGTCTGATTTCCAGTACACAGTTGGGTAATATAAGTCAGACAGAATCAGGGTGACAGGCAGACTCTGGATAGATTTGTAGGGGATTAGATATGGGGGGAGTGTCCTAGGTCAGATATGTTTGCCTATAGAAACCAGTACTTTGCATAGTGGTCTGCTCCAAGGTCAACTGCACTTGGAGGGTCTTGTGTGTGTCAGACTGTTTGACCAGCCTGGAGGTGTGTGTTTGTCTGACATATATGTATGGCCCACCTCATTTTGCTTGGCTGGCCACATTTTGGGGTCAGGATGTTCCACGGGATGAGTGATTAGGGAAGGCTGTGTTACTCCCCATGGCTCTTGGCCAGGGTTCTGTGGGTGAAGACATTTCACCATCTTCCAGGTTTAGGGCTGCCTGCCATGAGTGCATTCCCATGTTTAGAGCCCTAGCCCTGCCTGTCGACTATAGAGAGTATCACGGAATGTCCACATTCATTACTCATATATCTTGGTTACGCAAATGGGTGTGGTTTTCAAGGAAAAGTGTCTTGCAAGTCACTCAGGGTTGAAGTCGGATATTACTGGTATTTGACATTGCTGTTTCTGACTTCGTACCCATCAGACATTCTATGCTAATACAATCATTCCATCAACTGTATTGCATTATTAGAGCAATATTTCAAAGATGTCCTTCTCTTTGGACCTTTTTCACCCCATTATTCATGGCTTTGACCAGATTTCTGGCTCTCTGACACTAGCAGGTTATCATCTAGCAGTTAACAGCATGGCCTTTCGTTGCCTTCTTTAGACTGTGTTATGTTGGTGTTATGGAACCCATGACACTCTCTAACAGGGCACTGTGGGTGAGGTATGGGCATTTGCCACAGGCCTGTCGGCCAGGTGTGACAAATGCAGGCCATCTGTATCAAGGCTGTGCATTCTGATGATCATATGTTCTCAGGCTGCCAACAGTGGACAAGTCTGGGATGGCATCAATAAGTTGACTTTGAGTGTTACTGACAAATGCTTTCTGTCTGTGTTGAGCCATCACTCTAGTTGACGGATGGATGCTGCTTAAGGCTAGGGACTTGCTGCTGCATTTCTATGGGACCATGGGGAAGGTGACACATCTGTACACAATACACATTTGAAGAGACTGTGCTGATATTTTCTTAACATTTTGGTCCTATTTAGCATAGTGGTGTGCCCTATCTTTCAGACTAGAGGCATAACAGTATCAACAACAGGTCAGATTGTTCTGGAATAGACATTTGTAGTTTCAGACTTCTTACATTTCAAAGCCATACTTCCACTGTCAGAGCCGCTGTGATATCACTGTGGTCTGTAGGTGGGGATTTCATGGCTGTTGCCACATGAGGACCTTTGCCAGGCATTTCTGTATGGTTTTCTACAGCTGATCTGCTGGTTGAGGCAGGGGGTGGGTATGGGACCCCCACTTTGACGTCCATGCATGTGACCTATGGCCGCCCAGTTATTTGTCTTACCACATATACTGCAGTGGTATTTGTCAACTAGGGTGGTACTGTATGGTGTGGATAGGCCAGTAATGGGAATACACTTCCTGCTGTCCCGCAGGGCTGTCAGGTGTCTGCTGCTATCCCAGTAAGCCACCCCATTTTATTGCATGCTTGAATCAGTACCGCAGATAAGCTATCAGAACATTCCACTCCATTCATTAATTTTGTTAAGGAGACTAACTTACTTTGTGCCTGAGGCTGTTGTGAGGATTGTGCTTGAGGGCTGACTATGTTGGATGCACACAGTATACTGCCTATACATGGTAAGATATAGGTGGTGTGTTGTTTGGCATGCATTTTACTGTGTGTGCGAGTCAGAGAGAGAGATCAGTCCCTTGGGTCCTACATTGTCAGTGTATGTGCTCTGCGTTGCCTCTTTGCCAAGGACAGGGAATACTGGGCATGCCTCCATCTGCCTACAGGGGCAGGCTCAGGATGTTTCTCCCCCGAGTCCCTCTGTGCCTGTGGAGACCTTGGCAATGGTGGGGGACTGTGTGGCCCTTGCCCGTTTTGTTCCTGCTATAGCTGTTTTCACAGGATAATATTGTGTAGCATGGCAGATACTATGAACATGTGTGCACATGTGGCTGGAGAGTACTGCAAGGATCCACCGGATATGTTGTGGCAGCAGAACCATGACTTGAGCATCCCAAACACATGCTCTATAATGATCCTGGTTTGTGCATGTGCTTCATTATAGCTTTCTTGTGTGGGTGTGTGTGCATTTCTGATGGGTGTCATCATCCACCACTCCAGTGCATAGTCAGCATCCCCCACCAGATGGCCATATGGGATGTCCCCACTGGCAAATGAATGGTACAGCTGTGACGAATGCCAGATGTGGGAGTCGTGATAGCTTCTAGGGCTGCCAGCACACACATTCATGATAATGCCCTGGGCATCACACTCAACCTGGCAGTTGATGGAGTGGAATCCCTTGCGGTTTAGGTAGACCCTACCCTGGTCATCATGTGGTGCTTTGATGTATATGTCCATACAGTCTATGGCACCCAGTACCTCCGGGTCTTCTGCTACACAGTGGAAAAGATGCATATTGCTGGTCCTCTCCTCATAGGTGCTGGGGAAGTAAATGTGCTCAGAGGCATGCAATCCCATGGCATCCAGGAACTGGTGGAGTATCCTGGATGCAGATGCCTGTGAGACCCCCCATAGTATCCCCAGTTGGTCTTTAGAAAGTACCCTTAGCTAGTATTATTAAGGCTACACATACCTTGGTATCCAGTGAGATGGGTTCCCCGCTATTGGTTCTGGGTCTGAGGCGAGGCCAGCACAGCTCAACAAGTTGATGAAGTATGACCCTGTCCACCCTGTAGCACTCTACTATCTCCAGATCATGTAGCCCCTGGTAGGTTACCCTGGGTCTGAACAGTCCTCCTCTTCGGTCTGAGTTGGTTGTCAGCATTATCCTCCTCACCACCCTCAGTCTCTAGCATATACTGATAAATCAAAGCAACAGCAGCCCCTCACATGTTTTTTTTTTTTTTTTTAGTTTTGTCAGTTTAACATTCCTCTGAATATGTATACCAGTGGTGTAGAGTTTGTGGGAAAAACCAGACTGAAAGGTGTTTGCATAGTTTATAGTAGTGTGCTGGGCTGCTGCCTGTGTAGTTTGCTGATTCTGATACATTCCATCTGCCAACTATAGTAGTTCTCTGTGATTGCCTTCCTTCTGCTGTTTCCCCTTCCCATTTCCTTCCTGTTTAAGCCCTGATGCATGCCGTGCATTTCCGTTGCTCAGATGTAGCTCAGATGTAAACAGTTCTGCTATCCCATTTTTTTTTGTTTGTTTTCAGCCCAGTGCATGCAGTGTGCACCCATTTAGCTAAAGTAAACACTTTTATGCAGAACTTGCCCTCCCTGGACAGGAACACGCTCTGCATTGCATGGAATAAGAAAATACAGCCTCAAACACACTCCCTTCCTTAGCTTTGCTTAGCTAAGGGCAAACACAGGCCACTGAGCTCCACTGTGCTTACAGCAAGCATGACACACCCCCTGTTCATGTTAGCTGCTCCTCCTGTCTACACGGTGGTGTTAGAGCACCTACACGGTTAGGTGCAGTCTGACACTTAGAAGAAATTTGTGATTCAGTATAAATCCCCTCATTTGCATACACCACTGCCTTACTCTATAGTTACCACACTTAGACTGGGCCTTTCTCCTTAGCAACCACTATTCTCTCGTATTGTTTTCATTCTGCATGCCGTTGACTATAATCGCAAAATGCAGATTTCTCTCAAAATTGATTTTCCCCCTTTTTTTAAATTTATTTTGGGCACGATCCAATTTGAGCACTGCTGCCCAATGCTTAATTGGCCTAGATCGGCCAAAAAAAAAAAGTTGTATTTTAGAAAATTAAAATTATTTTTCATGCCAATGGCCATATATTTGTTGCTGTCATGCCTATGTTTTCTTATTTGCAGAAATGTATTCAGCTAGTAACTGAATACATTTCTGCAGGTTACACTATTCCTGCACGAACACCTGCCTGCTTGCTGAATCGCTAATTCACCTAATTTGCATGGTTTTCACCGGCAAATGAGGTAATTAGCATAAGGCAGTGGAGTTCATGCAGGAATAGTGTAGGAGCGCTTGTGCACATGCCTGGAACTCTATACTGAATCGGTCAGCAGACATATTGCGTGCAGCAGCTCATGCACTATTCCTGCATGTCATGCAGGGCTTACTGAATCCTGGGGACTAACTTCTATGAAGAAAATTTGCATTGTAATACAAATGGCCTGTCAAAGACTTAAGGCCCATCTACTGGGGGTTAAGCTATGGGGATGTAATACAGTGTCAGTGGGTGCTGCTGAGAAGAATTTAAATTATATAAATAAAGGTAGTTGTTAAGAAAATGGTATAGATAGCATATTTTATGGTTGTATTAGCCAATAATCTCAATGTATTTGTGACAATTTGTGAGGTATGAAAGAAAAGATTGTAATGCTACAGAATGAGAGAAGTTAGTTTCATATAAGAGGGATTGTATACCTGGAATAAGGACTATGGGTGGTGTATCTACAGTAAAGAATGAACATTTGTGTTCTATATGTGGATAAACTTACACATTTTCTGGAAAAGAGAATCTAGTAGAGCATGAATGGAAAGGATTCTGTCTGAAAGCACTTGTATGTTGTGGATATAATTTCTATCCCTTGCTGAAGCAGATTACCTGAGGGTGACTAGTCCTTGTTTTAGGGGAAATCTTAGGTATGCCTGAACAAAGTAAAACAAAGTATAATGCTATGAAAATTACTGACACATGGACAAAATATAGACTTGAGCATACAAAATTGTTGTAGATGAGTATGTTTGATATTTGTAAGCAATTAAGATCAGTGAAAAATTCTGCAGTAATTTATTTTTATTCAGCTCTCCCATTAACTCCTGTCTCTGAAGTGTACCACTTTTGATGATGCATTCTATTTTTTAAGTTTTTCCATTTAACAAGACTCTTTCATTTTTTAGCTCAGTTAGAAAGGATGGCTTCTAAAATGGGATTGGACTGTGAGGATTATTTTCCTGTCAAATGATCTTGGTAATCCAATCAAGTCTTGGAGCCACTATGTCAATTACGGAGCAGGAGATAAAGACTGTGCAGTAAAATATGTAATAATACAACTTTTCATAGAGTTCAGACTTCTTTTATGGCTGCTGCTGCTTCTGTTATTGAACATAAATGGTGAGGCAGTTGAGGTAAGCTACTATAGGCACATGTGCCACTCTAGGAGCAGAAAAAGTCAACTTATTTTAGTTTTTTCCCATACCTCTCAACTGTCTATAATTTTGCAGAATATCTCTGATTGTTGCCTTGTATTTTTGGCATGCTGCTAGTAAAATGTGTGGATTTCTGACAAATGAGAGATGATTGCAATCACCTGAATAATGACAGAGTTTGAGTTTCAGACTTTATATACTTTGGAAAATGTATGCAAAGCTTATTATTGTAGGACCTTTCAAAGTGCAGTATAAAGTCTGTCCTTGTATTTTGGGCTTTTGACCCCTGTTAATTTTTAATTTTGTCCATGATATTTGAGTTAAGAGGTGTTGGGGGGGGGTTGAATCTGTATGGCTCAGAAAGCAACAAGCTGGAATACACTTTTGGGCTATAATGTGCACATAAGCAGGTATATTAGGTGCACAGAATTGCATAAATGTTTGTAGCTGATGGTGACATCTGTGTGTGTCAAACTAAATAAACACTTGAAAAACCTTGAAAATCAAACACATGGATTCAAGCCGTGAGAAGAAAAAGTGTAACTCAATAAATCAGCGAAAAAAAATTTGTCGTGTCAAGGAGTCTTTGCCCCAACTTCTTCAGACAAACAACACTCCATAGACCTCGCCTTATACACAAAACCAATTATCAATAATTCAATTAGCAGAACCAATTTGCATTATAAAAAATACTTATCTAACTTAATACATTAAAATGTAACACCACTGTACTAATTAGAAGCTCATCCAAGCCATACAATCCTCGGCAGGTAGGCAATTCTAAAAATGTTATTAAAAACACATTGTTAAATACTAAATATTAAATATTAACTACTAACATTAATTAATTAAATTACATTAAATTACAGCTTTGGTGAATCTTTTTAAAAAATTTAAATATTATCAAAATTAAAATTTAAAATAAAAGTTTGGGTTTTTTTTTTGTTTTTAATATTTGAAATTGCTTTCAAATATAAAAATTTTCATATTGCTCTTTAAATTTTTATTCAAATCTGTAATTCAAATTGTAAAAAAGCAAATAACTTAGTTGATTAAAAATTTTATGCAAAATTTTTAATTTCAAGAAAAGGGCCCTTTAAAACAAAGGGACTTTCCCCTTTATATTTTTTTTCGGGCTCATTCTGACAGGGCCCTTTAGAGCAGGCCATCCACTATTTAAGAAGGGCCCAGAAATCGGGGCATATAAGGGGCATTCAGACAACTCCCAAAAATTTCACACCCCCCCCCAAAAAAAAGAAAACCAAAAAAATAAGCCACCAAAGGGGTTGTTGCCCCTTTCCCCACATAAAAAAACTAAACAAAAAAAAAAAATTTTATTAAAAAAAATTGCAAAGATGCTGGGGTTTGTTGGATGCAAAATGGCAAAATAACAAGGGATAAACAAATAATAAAGTGATGGGAGACTTTTCTTAGCACATTTGAGTCCCCCTCGTTCCCCCTTTTTTAGGAAAACTTTTCCAAATTTTTTATAACCCATAAAAAACAAAGTAATGGGGATGATTAAATCCATTAGTTCACAAATTTTAAAACCCCCGATAACTGTCCCCATAAGTAAATACACAGGAACAAGGAAAAAAAAGGTAAAGGTTTTAAGCAAATATAAAAATCCCCTTTTCCCCAAAAACCATAGTTAATGCCCAAAAAATTTTAATTTTAAAGTAGCATGTAACCTGAACCCAATAACATAAAGTTTTAACACTTGATTTAAATTTGCCAGAAAAATAAAAAGGTTAAATTTAACAACCCCCTTAACGTGTAACCAAGGACACTTTCCCCTTTAAACCCATTAAATCTCAAAGTTTAATCACCCGAATTTTTTAGAACAAAAAAAAAAAGCTTGGGGGTTAACCCAAATAATATTCGAGTTAACCCCAAACCCTACAAAGTAAAAAAAAGTATAAAATAAGTTATTAAAATAAATGAATGTAAAGGAATCTATAACAAGAACCCATACATAACAGAAAAATGGAACCCAATTTTAAAATAGAATAAAAAAGAAATAAGAGAAAGCCAAATAAGGGCCCACTAATTTTAAGAAAATTTTTAAGTAATAAATGGAAGTCCCTAAAAACCAAACCCCATAAGTGGTTTCCCCGAACTAACCAGGCATAAAAGTGAAGAAAAGAAAAAACCAAAAAGAAAAAATTCAAACTTGTAAAAACCCCAGCACAGGGCCCGAGAGGAAAACAATTTGGGCCAGCTCTCAGGCCCCGTATAAACCCCTTTAAAAAAAGAATTGGGGGAAACGGTTTCCCATAGCCAGTTTTTTAAAAGGGCCCTCATAAATCAAAATTTACTTAAAACCCCAAAAGGTGGGAATACATCCATAATGGTAGCCCCTTTAGGGAATTCCAGAAAAAAAAAGGGAGGTTTCCAGCTGGGGATCAAAACCAATATGGGGAAATTTTTCAAAAACCATGAAAACTGTGGAAGTAATTCCCTATCCCCAAACCCGGGAATTCCCTTTACCCCAAGGCCATGGATCCCCAAATGGTGACAGGTCAGGGTATTTTCTGACCTGAAAACAAAAAATTGGACATTACCGATAAATGGAATGTAGCTTTTAACCCAATTTTGGAAAAGAGCTCATTATTATGGTATAGGGTAAAAATTCCCTTTTTTTTCTACGCTGAATATGGGGGGTTAAAAAGGATGGAATCACCCAAGGGTTTGGGTTAAAGGCAAAACTTTTTCAATTATAGAAATAAATCTAAAATATTGTAATTAAGCCTTATAAAAACGAGGGCAATTGCAAAACCCGGGGAAAGGAAAACCAATAGTTTTTATGAAATAATTTTTCTACAAAAAGGTTAATCTGGGTGTTTGTATCTCTGGATCATAAATGTAGATTTGCAAAAATGTCGTATGCCTGTTCCCCATTTCCCAAATAAAATGAGGAAACCCCTATAGTGGAACCCCGGGAATTTTTCAACTGAAGGGCACAAACAGAAACAAAAAACGCACAAACCCTAGCACTAACTGGGGGAAATGTTTATTTTTTCAACCAGCCAGGTTTTAACCGGAGTGTAAGCCATGCAGAATATAAAAATGTACAAAATGCCCAAAATTCCCGTAAAGTCCCAATTTTTCCGTCCCTTTCCCCGAAATCAGGGGTGCCCCCGGGGGTCGAAAAGGAAAAAAACTGATTTCCCTCTTGAAACAAACTACACTAGCAACTCCCAAAATTTTAGGTAGGGAACCTGCCCCTTTTTAACATTTTTAACGTAGAATTAAAACAAGGAGATTATAAAGAAGGGAAGGTATATGCGGCAACATTCAGGTAGTGCTAACAAACATTTCTCCCACAGGTCTGTCAGATACCAACACTGTACCCAGAAATACAAGAATGATACCCTGTACTGGTACTGTTTACTTTGTTATTGTATGGCACTGTGACTGATGCAGTTGCTCTGAATAACACGGTATTACTCATCACTGACGCCCACACTGTCCTACAAAATATAACTGTCTAGGAAATCCTGCATAAGAGTGTTGTAATACAAGGTTAGAATACAAAACCACAGGAGAATTATAAGACAGAAAGCAGGTAAAAGATATACAGATTTGCCCACACAGGTGGGTATTGTATTCACCATCCAGTCACCTGGGTGACTATTGCGTGTGGCCAATGCTGTGCATTGCTTGCCATGTATGTGTTCCTTAGTCAAGGACATGGACAGTGTGGGATGTGCACACCTCCAACATGCATGTACAGTGACATGTGGAACTGTACCTGGAGTGTCTGGCCAATGTTGTGTACACAGATTACCATCAGATGTGCTAGTCCTGGCCTCATGTGGCGGGAAGTGTTAATGGACCTGCACCTAGCATGATACCAGTAATCCCTGGTGTCAGTGGTATCTGTCCATATAGGGCATGTTTTTCAGGCATGGTATATCCTTTGTGGGTCACATTTGATGGCACCACAGGTGTTGCAGGTGTTCAGTGGGGAACATGGAGGAGGTGTCCTGTCAGCATGTACATGCCTTTTGGACTGCTGGACAGTGTGCCATGCCCTCTGTAGCCTACTGCAATCATGCCATGATTATTATCAGTGGGCAATATGCAGGGTACTAGCGGCTGTTGCCTAGGCAAGTGTGTATGAGACATGGGTTGAGAGTGTTCTCTGGGTAATTCAAAGGTTGCTAACATTGTTCAGCTGGCCTTGATGTCACATGTAGAGGTATGGGTTTCCACCCCAGCCTCTCTGCTATTTCACATCTGTTATCCATAGAATTTTACACACACACACACACACACACACACACACACACACACACACACACACACGTCTGGGATTAGAACTCCTACCTAAATAGGTATAGTACACTACACTACACTGGAGTTCTCCTTCCCCAAATGTGTATTTTACAGTGAATGACATCAGCAGGATTGTCAAAGTAGGGCATTTGAATTGTAGTGAGTGTCACTAGCCTAAAATGCATTGCTCCCTACACAGACATAACAACACACACAAAACATCCACAACTGCCATGTGTGGGAATAGAACCCCTACCAGAGTTCTATATCACACTACAGCATGCAGCTGTTATGGGACGCACCATGGGGATTACTGGAGTACTCCTTCCCCAAAGGTGTATTTCACAGTGAATGACATCAGCAGGATCGCCAAAGTAGGGCATTTGAATTGTAGTAAGTGTGACTAACCTAAAAAGCATTGCTCTCTACACAGACAGACACACACACACACACACACACACACACACACACACACACACACACACACACACACACACACACTCACACACACACACACACACACATACACACACACACACACACACACACACACACACACACACACACACACACACACACACACACACACACACACACACACACACACACAGTTACCATGTCTGGGATTAGAACTCCTACCTAACTAGTTTATCACACTACAGCAGTACAGTTATAGGATGCACCTTGGAGCTTATTGGGCTGCAGCTGTCCAAAAGGTGTATTTCACAGTGACTGACATTAGCAGCCTTGCCAAAGCAGGGAATTTGAATTGTACTGAGTGTGACTAGCCTAAAACGCATTGCTTTCTACACAGACAGAGACACACACATGCACGCACACACATACACACACACACACACACACACACACACACACACACACACACACACACACACACACACACACAGTTACCATGTCTGGGATTAGAGCTCTTACCTAACTAGTTTATCACACTACAGCAGTACACAGTTATAGGACGCACCATGGAGATTACTAGGCTACAGCTTTCCAAAAGGTGTATTTCACAGTGAATGACATCAGCAGCCTTGCCAAAGTAGGGCATTTGATTTGAAGTTAGTGTGATTAGCCTAAAAAGCTTTGCTCTTTATACATACACACACAGTTGCCATGTCTGGATTAAAACTTCTACCTAACTAGTTTATCACACTATAGCAGTATGCAGTTATAGGACATGCCACGGAGATTACTGGGCTACAATTTTTCCAAAGGTGTATTTCAAAGTGGATGACCTCAGCAGGCTTGTCATAGTAGGGTCATAGGGAGGGCAGTGTGTGTGTGTGTGCATGGCCCATAATCCATTCATCTAGAGGTATCCACAGGGATGGGTTCCCCTCTGTCAGTTCGGTGTGTCAGGCGTGGCCAGCACAGCTCAACAATTTGCTGTAGGAGGTCCCTGTCCACCCTATAGTGCTCCACTATCTCCAGCTCATGTAGCCCCTGGTATGTTACCCTGGGTCTGTACACTCTTCTCCATCTTGTCACTGTTGGTTGGTCGACAGAATT